>NC_092606.1:14352500-14365000 GCF_047663525.1 Anas platyrhynchos
CCAGAACCCCCCAAATTGGCCCCCCCCAATTTATTCCCCCCCCCCCAGCGCCTGCCTCCACCTGGCCGAGATGCAGCGTCGGGTGCGGGAGGCACTGGCGGAACGCGAGCGGCTGCTGCGGGCACGGGTAGGACGGCGGGGGGTAAAAAATTGTGGGGGGGCACCAAGGGGGGTGTGGTCCATGGGGCTTGGGGGGACCCCAAGGGTTGGGGGGAACCAAAATGAGGGGAAAACCAAGTGTGCGGGGTGCGGTTGCCGGGGGGACGCATTTGCGGGGCGCACCGGGGGGGGGAACCAAAATGAGGGGGGAACCAAGTGTGCGGGGTGCGGTTGCCGGGGGGACGCATTTGCGGGGCGCACCGGGGGGGGGAACCAAAATGAGGGGAAAACCAAGTGTGCGGGGTGCGGTTGCCGAGGGGACGCATTTGCGGGGCGCACCGGGGGGGGGAACCAAAATGAGGGGGGAACCAAGTGTGCGGGGTGCGGTTGCCGGGGGGACGCATTTGCAGGGCGCACCGGGGGAGGAACCAAAATGAGGGGGGAACCAAGTGTGCGGGGTGCGGTTGCCGGGGGGACGCATTTGCGGGGAGCACCGAGGGGGTCCATGGGGCTTGAGGGGAACCCAAGGGGGGGGGGGAGGGAACCAAAATGAGGGGGGAACCAAGTGTGCGGGGTGCGGTTGCCAGGGGGTTAGGGTTAGGGTTAGGGTTTTGGTTTAGGGTTAGGGTTCGTTAGGGTTAGGGCTAGGGTTATCATTAGGGGGTTAGGGGTAGTGTTAGGGGGGTAGGGTTAGGGGTTAGGGTTAGGGTTAGGGTTAGGGTTAGGGTTAGGGTTAGGGTTAGGGTTAGGGTTAGGGTTAGGGTTAGGGTTAGGGTTAGGGGTTAGGGTTAGGGTTAGGGTCAGGGTAAGGGTCAGAGTCAGGGTTAGGGTTAGGGGTTAGGGTTAGGGTTAGGGTCAGGGTAAGGGTCAGAGTCAGGGTAAGCGTAGTGAGATCCTCTCCTGAGCCTATGTTATTTTCCAAAGATTGATTGACGCTTTTAAGGTTTCAGGGGTAGGGCACTAGGGTTGGGTTTCAGGGTAAGTATTCTCAGGGTTTATGTTTAGGATTTTAAGTTGTTTAGGTTTGGATTTTTAACGGTTAGTATTTTAGGGATTTGGGGGTTAAGGTTTTAAGTTTTTCAGGGTTACTGTGTTAGGGTTTTAGAGTTTATGGGTTGTAGTGTTGAAAGGTTTTTTAGGGTTAGGGTCTTAGGGTTTTCTTGTTGGTCAATTATTTAGGGTTAGGGTTTTAAAATTTTATTCTTATTTATTTATTTATTTATTTATTTATTTATTTATTTATTTATTTATTTTTTCAGGTTAGGTTCTCCAGGGTTAGGGTTTGGAGTGTCCTAATTTTTTGGGTTAGGGTTTGGAGCATCTTAATTTTTTGCGTTAGGGTTTTGAGCATCTTAATATTTTGTGTTAGTGCTTTGAGTGTCTTATTTTTTTGGATTAGTGTTTGGAGCGTTTTTGGGTTTAGGTTTTTGGGTTTTTAGGTTTTAGTTTTTGGGTTTAGGTTTTGAGAGTCCTATTTTTTGGGCTCGGGATTTGAACGTCTTAATTTTGTGGGCTTGGGATTTGAACGTCTTAATTTATTGGGTTAGGAGTTTTAGGCATAGGTCTTCAGGTGTTTAGTGTGGTAAATATTTTGGGTTATGTCTGTAGGGGTTTCGAGGATTTTTAGGGTTAGGGCTTGAGTCTTTTTTGTAAAGGCGGTAAGGGCTAGGGTTACAGTGCGTGCTGGTAAATGTAATTCTTGAAAACTCGGCCCGTGATTGGCTGTTCCGGCTGTCCAAGGAATGCTGGTAAATATAGTTTTCCGGCACCAGGCTTCCGGGAGGCCATGTTGGGTGCCCAGAGCATGCCTGGAAATGCAGGGTTAGGGTTAGGGTTAGGGTTAGGGCACATTTTAGCGCGCCGCCGCCCAGACACATTTTAGCGCGGCGCCGCCCGGACACATTTAAGCACGGCGCCGCCTGGGCACATTTAGCGCGGCGCCGCCCAGACACATTTTAGCGCGGCGCCGCCCGGACACATTGTACTTGTGGAGCTGGGAGGTTGTGGGGAACATCTGGAGAAGGTGCCTGTAGGGTTTGGGGGAGCACCTGCAGGGTTTGGGGTGGGATCTGTGGGGCTGGGGGGGGTCTCTATGGGGCCGGGGGGGTTTTGGGGGGGTTGTGATTCTATGGGGTGCCCCCCCCAAAGCCCCAACCCGCGGCTGACCTAGCATTTTAGCGTGGCCGCCGTCCACCGGCAGCTTCATGCCCGTCTTCCGCTCCCAGTGGCCCGCGGGGCGCCCGGTGGCCCTACCGGCGTCACCAGCGGCCACCTTGGGGTCAACAGCGGCGATTTTGGGGTCAACGGCAGCGGTTTTGGGGTTTCGGTCTGGGGGGTGCTGACATGCCCCCCCCCGCACCCCCCCAGGCATCCTGGCCCTGCAGCTGCCCCCGGGGGGGCTCAACGCCGAGTCCTACAGATGAGAACCAGTCCCCTCCGCCCCCTAAATGCGCCCCCAGCCCCACAAATGCCCCCAGAACCCCCCAAATTGGCCCCCCCCAATTTATTCCCCCCCCCCCAGCGCCTGCCTCCACCTGGCCGAGATGCAGCGTCGGGTGCGGGAGGCACTGGCGGAACGCGAGCGGCTGCTGCGGGCACGGGTAGGACGGCGGGGGGTAAAAAATTGTGGGGGGGCACCAAGGGGGGTGTGGTCCATGGGGCTTGGGGGGACCCCAAGGGTTGGGGGGAACCAAAATGAGGGGAAAACCCAGTGTGCGGGGTGCGGTTGCCGGGGGGACGCATTTGCGGGGCGCACCGGGGGGGAACCAAAATGAGGGGGGAACCAAGTGTGCGGGGTGCGGTTGCCGGGGGGACGCATTTGCGGGGCGCACCGGGGGGGGGACCAAAATGAGGGGGGAACCAAGTGTGCGGGGTGCAGTTGCCGAGGGGACGCATTTGCGGGGCGCACCGGGGGGGGAAACAAAATGAGGGGGGAACCAAGTGTGCGGGGTGCGGTTGCCAGGGGGTTAGGGTTAGGGTTAGGGTTTTGGTTTAGGGTTAGGGTTCGTTAGGGTTAGGGCTAGGGTTATCATTAGGGGGTTAGGGGTAGTGTTAGGGGGGTAGGGTTAGGGGTTAGGGTTAGGGTTAGGGTTAGGGTTAGGGTTAGGGTTAGGGTTAGGGTTAGGGGTAGGGGTAGGGTTAGGGTTAGGGTTAGGGTTAGGGGTTAGGGTTAGGGTTAGGGTCAGGGTAAGGGTCAGAGTCAGGGTAAGCGTAGTGAGATCCTCTCCTGAGCCTATGTTATTTTCCAAAGATTGATTGACGCTTTTAAGGTTTCAGGGGTAGGGCACTAGGGTTGGGTTTCAGGGTAAGTATTCTCAGGGTTTATGTTTAAGATTTTAAGTTGTTTAGGTTTGGATTTTTAACGGTTAGTATTTTAGGGATTTGGGGGTTAAGGTTTGAAGTTTTTCAGGGTTAGTGTGTTAGGGTTTTAGAGTTTATGGGTTGTAGTGTTGAAAGGTTTTTTTAGGGTTAGGGTCTTAGGGTTTTCTTGTTGGTCAATTATTTAGGGTTAGGGTTTTAAAATTTTATTTTTATTTATTTATTTATTTATTTATTTATTTATTTATTTTTTCAGGTTAGGTTCTCCAGGGTTAGGGTTTGGAGTGTCCTAATTTTTTGGGTTAGGGTTTGGAGCATCTTAATTTTTTGCGTTAGGGTTTTGAGCATCTTAATATTTTGTGTTAGTGCTTTGAGTGTCTTATTTTTTTGGATTAGTGTTTGGAGCGTTTTTGGGTTTAGGTTTTTGGGTTTTTAGGTTTTAGTTTTTGGGTTTAGGTTTTGAGAGTCCTATTTTTTGGGCTCGGGATTTGAACGTCTTAATTTTGTGGGCTTGGGATTTGAACGTCTTAATTTATTGGGTTAGGAGTTTTAGGCATAGGTCTTCAGGTGTTTAGTGTGGTAAATATTTTGGGTTATGTCTGTAGGGGTTTCGAGGATTTTTAGGGTTAGGGCTTGAGGCTTTTTTGTAAAGGCGGTAAGGGCTAGGGTTACAGTGCGTGCTGGTAAATGTAATTCTTGAAAACTCGGCCCGTGATTGGCTGTTCCGGCTGTCCAAGGAATGCTGGTAAATATAGTTTTCCGGCACCAGGCTTCCGGGAGGCCATGTTGGGTGCCCAGAGCATGCCTGGAAATGCAGGGTTAGGGTTAGGGTTGGGGTTAGGGCACATTTTAGCGCGCCGCCGCCCAGACACATTTTAGCGCGGCGCCGCCCGGACACATTTAAGCTTGGCGCCGCCTGGGCACATTTAGCGCGGCGCCGCCCAGACACATTTTAGCGCGGCGCCGCCCGGACACATTGTACTTGTGGAGCTGGGAGGTTGTGGGGAACATCTGGAGAAGGTGCCTGTAGGGTTTGGGGGAGCACCTGCAGGGTTTGGGGTGGGATCTGTGGGGCTGGGGGGGGTCTCTATGGGGCCGGGGGGGTTTTGGGGGGGTTGTGATTCTATGGGGTGCCCCCCCCAAAGCCCCAACCCGCGGCTGACCTAGCATTTTAGCGTGGCCGCCGTCCACCGGCAGCTTCATGCCCGTCTTCCGCTCCCAGTGGCCCGCGGGGCGCCCGGTGGCCCTACCGGCGTCACCAGCGGCCACCTTGGGGTAAACAGCGGCGATTTTGGGGTCAACGGCAGCGGTTTTGGGGTTTCGGTCCTGGGGGGTGCTGACATGCCCCCCCCCGTACCCCCCCAGGCATCCTGGCCCTGCAGCTGCCCCCGGGGGGGCTCAACGCCGAGTCCTACAGATGAGAACCAGTCCCCTCCGCCCCCTAAATGCGCCCCCAGCCCCACAAATGCCCCCAGAACCCCCCAAATTGGCCCCCCCCAATTTATTCCCCCCCCCCAGCGCCTGCCTCCACCTGGCCGAGATGCAGCGTCGGGTGCGGGAGGCACTGGCGGAACGCGAGCGGCTGCTGCGGGCACGGGTAGGACGGCGGGGGGTACAAAATTGTGGGGGGGCACCAAGGGGGGTGTGGTCCATGGGGCTTGGGGGGACCCCAAGGGTTGGGGGGAACCAAAATGAGGGGAAAACCAAGTGTGCGGGGTGCGGTTGCCGGGGGGACGCATTTGCGGGGCGCACCGGGGGGGGAACCAAAATGAGGGGGGAACCAAGTGTGCGGGGTGCGGTTGCCGGGGGGACGCATTTGCGGGGCGCACCGGGGGGGGGAACCAAAATGAGGGGGGAACCAAGTGTGCGGGGTGCGGTTGCCGAGGGGACGCATTTGCGGGGCGCACCGGGGGGGGGAACCAAAATGATGGGGGAACCAAGTGTGCGGGGTGCGGTTGCCGGGGGGACGCATTTGCGGGGAGCACCGGGGGAGGAACCAAAATGAGGGGGGAACCAAGTGTGCGGGGTGCGGTTGCCAGGGGGTTAGGGTTAGGGTTAGGGTTTTGGTTTAGGGTTAGGGTTCGTTAGGGTTAGGGCTAGGGTTATCATTAGGGGGTTAGGGGTAGTGTTAGGGGGGTAGGGTTAGGGGTTAGGGTTAGGGTTAGGGTTAGGGTTAGGGTTAGGGTTAGGGTTAGGGTTAGGGTTAGGGGTTAGGGTTAGGGTTAGGGTCAGGGTAAGGGTCAGAGTCAGGGTAAGCGTAGTGAGATCCTCTCCTGAGCCTATGTTATTTTCCAAAGATTGATTGACGCTTTTAAGGTTTCAGGGGTAGGGCACTAGCGTTGGGTTTCAGGGTAAGTATTCTCAGGGTTTATGTTTAAGATTTTAAGTTGTTTAGGTTTGGATTTTTAACGGTTAGTATTTTAGGGATTTGGGGGTTAAGGTTTGAAGTTTTTCAGGGTTAGTGTGTTAGGGTTTTAGAGTTTATGGGTTGTAGTGTTGAAAGGTTTTTTAGGGTTAGGGTCTTAGGGTTTTCTTGTTGGTCAATTATTTAGGGTTAGGGTTTTAAAATTTTATTTTTATTTATTTATTTATTTATTTATTTATTTATTTATTTATTTTTTCAGGTTAGGTTCTCCAGGGTTAGGGTTTGGAGTGTCCTAATTTTTTGGGTTAGGGTTTGGAGCATCTTAATTTTTTGCGTTAGGGTTTTGAGCATCTTAATATTTTGTGTTAGTGCTTTGAGTGTCTTATTTTTTTGGATTAGTGTTTGGAGCGTTTTTGGGTTTAGGTTTTTGGGTTTTTAGGTTTTAGTTTTTGGGTTTAGGTTTTGAGAGTCCTATTTTTTGGGCTCGGGATTTGAACGTCTTAATTTTGTGGGCTTGGGATTTGAACGTCTTAATTTATTGGGTTAGGAGTTTTAGGCATAGGTCTTCAGGTGTTTAGTGTGGTAAATATTTTGGGTTATGTCTGTAGGGGTTTCGAGGATTTTTAGGGTTAGGGCTTGAGGCTTTTTTGTAAAGGCGGTAAGGGCTAGGGTTACAGTGCGTGCTGGTAAATGTAATTCTTGAAAACTCGGCCCGTGATTGGCTGTTCCGGCTGTCCAAGGAATGCTGGTAAATATAGTTTTCCGGCACCAGGCTTCCGGGAGGCCATGTTGGGTGCCCAGAGCATGCCTGGAAATGCAGGGTTAGGGTTAGGGTTAGGGTTAGGGCACATTTTAGCGCGCCGCCGCCCAGACACATTTTAGCGCGGCGCCGCCCGGACACATTTAAGCACGGCGCCGCCTGGGCACATTTAGCGCGGCGCCGCCCAGACACATTTTAGCGCGGCGCCGCCCGGACACATTGTACTTGTGGAGCTGGGAGGTTGTGGGGAACATCTGGAGAAGGTGCCTGTAGGGTTTGGGGGAGCACCTGCAGGGTTTGGGGTGGGATCTGTGGGGCTGGGGGGGGTCTCTATGGGGCCGGGGGGGTTTTGGGGGGGTTGTGATTCTATGGGGTGCCCCCCCCAAAGCCCCAACCCGCGGCTGACCTAGCATTTTAGCGTGGCCGCCGTCCACCGGCAGCTTCATGCCCGTCTTCCGCTCCCAGTGGCCCGCGGGGCGCCCGGTGGCCCTACCGGCGTCACCAGCGGCCACCTTGGGGTCAACAGCGGCAATTTTGGGGTCAACGGCAGCGGTTTTGGGGTTTCGGTCTGGGGGGTGCTGACATGCCCCCCCCCGCACCCCCCCAGGCATCCTGGCCCTGCAGCTGCCCCCGGGGGGGCTCAACGCCGAGTCCTACAGATGAGAACCAGTCCCCTCCGCCCCCTAAATGCGCCCCCAGCCCCACAAATGCCCCCAGAACCCCCCAAATTGGCCCCCCCCAATTTATTCCCCCCCCCCCAGCGCCTGCCTCCACCTGGCCGAGATGCAGCGTCGGGTGCGGGAGGCACTGGCGGAACGCGAGCGGCTGCTGCGGGCACGGGTAGGACGGCGGGGGGTAAAAAATTGTGGGGGGGCACCAAGGGGGGTGTGGTCCATGGGGCTTGGGGGGACCCCAAGGGTTGGGGGGAACCAAAATGAGGGGAAAACCAAGTGTGTGGGGTGCGGTTGCCGGGGGGACGCATTTGCGGGGCGCACCGGGGGGGGAACCAAAATGAGGGGGGAACCAAGTGTGCGGGGTGCGGTTGCCGGGGGGACGCATTTGCGGGGCGCACCGGGGGGGGGAACCAAAATGAGGGGGGAACCAAGTGTGCGGGGTGCGGTTGCCGGGGGGACGCATTTGCGGGGAGCACCGAGGGGGTCCATGGGGCTTGAGGGGAACCCAAGGGGGGGGGGGGGTAACCAAAATGAGGGGGGAACCAAGTGTGCGGGGTGCGGTTGCCAGGGGGTTAGGGTTAGGGTTAGGGTTTTGGTTTAGGGTTAGGGTTCGTTAGGGTTAGGGCTAGGGTTATCATTAGGGGGTTAGGGGTAGTGTTAGGGGGGTAGGGTTAGGGGTTAGGGTTAGGGTTAGGGTTAGGGTTAGGGTTAGGGTTAGGGTTAGGGGTAGGGGTAGGGTTAGGGTTAGGGTTAGGGTTAGGGGTTAGGGTTAGGGTTAGGGTCAGGGTAAGGGTCAGAGTCAGGGTAAGCGTAGTGAGATCCTCTCCTGAGCCTATGTTATTTTCCAAAGATTGATTGATGCTTTTAAGGTTTCAGGGGTAGGGCACTAGGGTTGGGTTTCAGGGTAAGTATTCTCAGGGTTTATGTTTAGGATTTTAAGTTGTTTAGGTTTGGATTTTTAACGGTTAGTATTTTAGGGATTTGGGGGTTAAGGTTTTAAGTTTTTCAGGGTTACTGTGTTAGGGTTTTAGAGTTTATGGGTTGTAGTGTTGAAAGGTTTTTTAGGGTTAGGGTCTTAGGGTTTTCTTGTTGGTCAATTATTTAGGGTTAGGGTTTTAAAATTTTATTTTTATTTATTTATTTATTTATTTATTTATTTATTTATTTATTTATTTATTTTTTCAGGTTAGGTTCTCCAGGGTTAGGGTTTGGAGTGTCCTAATTTTTTGGGTTAGGGTTTGGAGCATCTTAATTTTTTGCGTTAGGGTTTTGAGCATCTTAATATTTTGTGTTAGTGCTTTGAGTGTCTTATTTTTTTGGATTAGTGTTTGGAGCGTTTTTGGGTTTAGGTTTTTGGGTTTTTAGGTTTTAGTTTTTGGGTTTAGGTTTTGAGAGTCCTATTTTTTGGGCTCGGGATTTGAACGTCTTAATTTTGTGGGCTTGGGATTTGAACGTCTTAATTTATTGGGTTAGGAGTTTTAGGCATAGGTCTTCAGGTGTTTAGTGTGGTAAATATTTTGGGTTATGTCTGTAGGGGTTTCGAGGATTTTTAGGGTTAGGGCTTGAGGCTTTTTTGTAAAGGCGGTAAGGGCTAGGGTTACAGTGCGTGCTGGTAAATGTAATTCTTGAAAACTCGGCCCGTGATTGGCTGTTCCGGCTGTCCAAGGAATGCTGGTAAATATAGTTTTCCGGCACCAGGCTTCCGGGAGGCCATGTTGGGTGCCCAGAGCATGCCTGGAAATGCAGGGTTAGGGTTAGGGTTAGGGTTAGGGCACATTTTAGCGCGCCGCCGCCCAGACACATTTTAGCGCGGTGCCGCCCGGACACATTTAAGCACGGCGCCGCCTGGGCACATTTAGCGCGGCGCCGCCCAGACACATTTTAGCGCGGCGCCGCCCGGACACATTGTACTTGTGGAGCTGGGAGGTTGTGGGGAACATCTGGAGAAGGTGCCTGTAGGGTTTGGGGGAGCACCTGCAGGGTTTGGGGTGGGATCTGTGGGGCTGGGGGGGGTCTCTATGGGGCCGGGGGGGTTTTGGGGGGGTTGTGATTCTATGGGGTGCCCCCCCCAAAGCCCCAACCCGCGGCTGACCTAGCATTTTAGCGTGGCCGCCGTCCACCGGCAGCTTCATGCCCGTCTTCCGCTCCCAGTGGCCCGCGGGGCGCCCGGTGGCCCTACCGGCGTCACCAGCGGCCACCTTGGGGTCAACAGCGGCGATTTTGGGGTCAACGGCAGCGGTTTTGGGGTTTCGGTCTGGGGGGTGCTGACATGCCCCCCCCCGCACCCCCCCAGGCATCCTGGCCCTGCAGCTGCCCCCGGGGGGGCTCAACGCCGAGTCCTACAGATGAGAACCAGTCCCCTCCGCCCCCTAAATGCGCCCCCAGCCCCACAAATGCCCCCAGAACCCCCCAAATTGGCCCCCCCCAATTTAATCCCCCCCCCCCCAGCGCCTGCCTCCACCTGGCCGAGATGCAGCGTCGGGTGCGGGAGGCACTGGCGGAACGCGAGCGGCTGCTGCGGGCACGGGTAGGACGGCGGGGGGTACAAAATTGTGGGGGGGCACCAAGGGGGGTGTGGTCCATGGGGCTTGGGGGGACCCCAAGGGTTGGGGGGAACCAAAATGAGGGGAAAACCAAGTGTGCGGGGTGCGGTTGCCGGGGGGACGCATTTGCGGGGCGCACCGGGGGGGGGAACCAAAATGAGGGGGGAACCAAGTGTGCGGGGTTCGGTTGCCGGGGGGACGCATTTGCGGGGCGCACCGGGGGGGGAACCAAAATGAGGGGGGAACCAAGTGTGCGGGGTGCGGTTGCCGAGGGGACGCATTTGCGGGGCGCACCGGGGGGGGAACCAAAATGAGGGGGGAACCAAGTGTGCGGGGTGCGGTTGCCGGGGGGACGCATTTGCAGGGCGCACCGGGGGAGGAACCAAAATGAGGGGGGAACCAAGTGTGCGGGGTGCGGTTGCCAGGGGGTTAGGGTTAGGGTTAGGGTTTTGGTTTAGGGTTAGGGTTCGTTAGGGTTAGGGCTAGGGTTATCATTAGGGGGTTAGGGGTAGTGTTAGGGGGGTAGGGTTAGGGGTTAGGGTTAGGGTTAGGGTTAGGGTTAGGGTTAGGGTTAGGGGTAGGGTTAGGGTTAGGGTTAGGGGTAGGGTTAGGGTTAGGGTTAGGGTTAGGGTTAGGGTTAGGGTTAGGGTCAGGGTAAGGGTCAGAGTCAGGGTAAGCGTAGTGAGATCCTCTCCTGAGCCTATGTTATTTTCCAAAGATTGATTGACGCTTTTAAGGTTTCAGGGGTAGGGCACTAGGGTTGGGTTTCAGGGTAAGTATTCTCAGGGTTTATGTTTAGGATTTTAAGTTGTTTAGGTTTGGATTTTTAACGGTTAGTATTTTAGGGATTTGGGGGTTAAGGTTTTAAGTTTTTCAGGGTTACTGTGTTAGGGTTTTAGAGTTTATGGGTTGTAGTGTTGAAAGGTTTTTTAGGGTTAGGGTCTTAGGGTTTTCTTGTTGGTCAATTATTTAGGGTTAGGGTTTTAAAATTTTATTTTTATTTATTTATTTATTTATTTATTTATTTATTTATTTATTTTTTCAGGTTAGGTTCTCCAGGGTTAGGGTTTGGAGTGTCCTAATTTTTTGGGTTAGGGTTTGGAGCATCTTAATTTTTTGCGTTAGGGTTTTGAGCATCTTAATATTTTGTGTTAGTGCTTTGAGTGTCCTATTTTTTTGGATTAGTGTTTGGAGCGTTTTTGGGTTTAGGTTTTTGGGTTTTTAGGTTTTAGTTTTTGGGTTTAGGTTTTGAGAGTCCTATTTTTTGGGCTCGGGATTTGAACGTCTTAATTTTGTGGGCTTGGGATTTGAACGTCTTAATTTATTGGGTTAGGAGTTTTAGGCATAGGTCTTCAGGTGTTTAGTGTGGTAAATATTTTGGGTTATGTCTGTAGGGGTTTCGAGGATTTTTAGGGTTAGGGCTTGAGGCTTTTTTGTAAAGGCGGTAAGGGCTAGGGTTACAGTGCGTGCTGGTAAATGTAATTCTTGAAAACTCGGCCCGTGATTGGCTGTTCCGGCTGTCCAAGGAATGCTGGTAAATATAGTTTTCCGGCACCAGGCTTCCGGGAGGCCATGTTGGGTGCCCAGAGCATGCCTGGAAATGCAGGGTTAGGGTTAGGGTTAGGGTTAGGGCACATTTTAGCGCGCCGCCGCCCAGACACATTTTAGCGCGGCGCCGCCCGGACACATTTAAGCACGGCGCCGCCTGGGCACATTTAGCGCGGCGCCGCCCAGACACATTTTAGCGCGGCGCCGCCCGGACACATTGTACTTGTGGAGCTGGGAGGTTGTGGGGAACATCTGGAGAAGGTGCCTGTAGGGTTTGGGGGAGCACCTGCAGGGTTTGGGGTGGGATCTGTGGGGCTGGGGGGGGTCTCTATGGGGCCGGGGGGGTTTTGGGGGGGTTGTGATTCTATGGGGTGCCCCCCCCAAAGCCCCAACCCGCGGCTGACCTAGCATTTTAGCGTGGCCGCCGTCCACCGGCAGCTTCATGCCCGTCTTCCGCTCCCAGTGGCCCGCGGGGCGCCCGGTGGCCCTACCGGCGTCACCAGCGGCCACCTTGGGGTCAACAGCGGCGATTTTGGGGTCAACGGCAGCGGTTTTGGGGTTTCGGTCTGGGGGGTGCTGACATGCCCCCCCCCGCACCCCCCCAGGCATCCTGGCCCTGCAGCTGCCCCCGGGGGGGCTCAACGCCGAGTCCTACAGATGAGAACCAGTCCCCTCCGCCCCCTAAATGCGCCCCCAGCCCCACAAATGCCCCCAGAACCCCCCAAATTGGCCCCCCCCAATTTATTCCCCCCCCCCCAGCGCCTGCCTCCACCTGGCCGAGATGCAGCGTCGGGTGCGGGAGGCACTGGCGGAACGCGAGCGGCTGCTGCGGGCACGGGTAGGACGGCGGGGGGTACAAAAGTGTGGGGGGGCACCAAGGGGGGTGTGGTCCATGGGGCTTGGGGGGACCCCAAGGGTTGGGGGGAACCAAAATGAGGGGAAAACCAAGTGTGTGGGGTGCGGTTGCCGGGGGGACGCATTTGCGGGGCGCACCGGGGGGGGAACCAAAATGAGGGGGGAACCAAGTGTGCGGGGTGCGGTTGCCGGGGGGACGCATTTGCGGGGCGCACCGGGGGGGGGGAACCAAAATGAGGGGGGAACCAAGTGTGCGGGGTGCGGTTGCCGGGGGGACGCATTTGCGGGGAGCACCGAGGGGGTCCATGGGGCTTGAGGGGAACCCAAGGGGGGGGGGG
>NC_092606.1:14370000-14397500 GCF_047663525.1 Anas platyrhynchos
GGGGTAGTGTTAGGTGGGTAGGGTTATGGGTTAGGGTTAGGGTTAGGGTTAGGGTTAGGGTTAGGGTTAGGGTTAGGGTTAGGGGTAGGGTTAGGGTTAGGGTTAGGGTTAGGGTTAGGGTTAGGGGTTAGGGTTAGGGTTAGGGTCAGTGTAAGGGTCAGAGTCAGGGTAAGCGTAGTGAGATCCTCTCCTGAGCCTATGTTATTTTCCAAAGATTGATTGACGCTTTTAAGGTTTCAGGGGTAGGGCACTAGGGTTGGGTTTCAGGGTAAGTAGTCTCAGGGTTTATGTTTAGGATTTTAAGTTGTTTAGGTTTGGATTTTTAACGGTTAGTATTTTAGGGATTTGGGGGTTAAGGTTTTAAGTTTTTCAGGGTTAGTGTGTTAGGGTTTTAGAGTTTATGGGTTGTAGTGTTGAAAGGTGTTTTAGGGTTAGGGTCTTAGGGTTTTCTTTTTGGTCAATTATTTAGGGTTAGGGTTTTTAAATTTTATTTTTATTTATTTATTTATTTATTTATTTATTTATTTATTTATTTTTTCAGGTTAGTTTCTCCAGGGTTAGGGTTTGGAGTGTCCTAATTTTTTGGGTTAGGGTTTGGAGCATCTTAATTTTTTGCGTTAGGGTTTTGAGCATCTTAATATTTTGTGTTAGTGCTTTGAGTGTCTTATTTTTTTGGATTAGTGTTTGGAGCGTTTTTGGGTTTAGGTTTTTGGGTTTTTAGGTTTTAGTTTTTGGGTTTAGGTTTTGAGAGTCCTATTTTTTGGGCTCGGGATTTGAACGTCTTAATTTTGTGGGCTTGGGATTTGAACGTCTTAATTTATTGGGTTAGGAGTTTTAGGCATAGGTCTTCAGGTGTTTAGTGTGGTAAATATTTTGGGTTATGTCTGTAGGGGTTTCGAGGATTTTTAGGGTTAGGGCTTGAGGCTTTTTTGTAAAGGCGGTAAGGGCTAGGGTTACAGTGCGTGCTGGTAAATGTAATTCTTGAAAACTCGGCCCGTGATTGGCTGTTCCGGCTGTCCAAGGAATGCTGGTAAATATAGTTTTCCGGCACCAGGCTTCCGGGAGGCCATGTTGGGTGCCCAGAGCATGCCTGGAAAAGCAGGGTTAGGGTTAGGGTTAGGGTTAGGGCACATTTTAGCGCGCCGCCACCCAGACACATTTTAGCGCGGCGCCGCCCGGACACATTTAAGCACGGCGCCGCCTGGGCACATTTAGCGCGGCGCCGCCCAGACACATTTTAGCGCGGCGCCGCCCGGACACATTGTACTTGTGGAGCTGGGAGGTTGTGGGGAACATCTGGAGAAGGTGCCTGTAGGGTTTGGGGGAGCACCTGCAGGGGTTGGGGTGGGATCTGTGGGGCTGAGGGGGGTCTCTATGGGGCCGGGGGGGTTTTGGGGGGGTTGTGATTCTATGGGGTGCCCCCCCCAAAGCCCCAACCCGCGGCTGACCTAGCATTTTAGCGTGGCCGCCGTCCACCGGCAGCTTCATGCCCGTCTTCCGCTCCCAGTGACCCGCGGGGCGCCCGGTGGCCCTACCGGCGTCACCAGCGGCCACCTTGGGGTCAACAGCGGCGATTTTGGGGTCAACGGCAGCGGTTTTGGGGTTTCGGTCTGGGGGGTGCTGACATGCCCCCCCCCGCACCCCCCCAGGCATCCTGGCCCTGCAGCTGCCCCCGGGGGGGCTCAACGCCGAGTCCTACAGATGAGAACCAGTCCCCTCCGCCCCCTAAATGCGCCCCCAGCCCCACAAATGCCCCCAGAACCCCCCAAATTGGCCCCCCCCAATTTATTCCCCCCCCCCAGCGCCTGCCTCCACCTGGCCGAGATGCAGCGTTGGGTGCGGGAGGCACTGGCGGAACGCGAGCGGCTGCTGCGGGCACGGGTAGGACGGCGGGGGGTACAAAATTGTGGGGGGGCACCAAGGGGGGTGTGGTCCATGGGGCTTGGGGGGACCCCAAGGGTTGGGGGGAACCAAAATGAGGGGAAAACCAAGTGTGTGGGGTTCGGTTGCCGGGGGGATGCATTTGCGGGGCGCACCGGGGGGGGAACCAAAATGAGGGGGGAACCAAGTGTGCGGGGTTCGGTTGCCGGGGGGA
This sequence comes from Anas platyrhynchos, assembly GCF_047663525.1. Classification (NCBI taxonomy): domain Eukaryota; kingdom Metazoa; phylum Chordata; class Aves; order Anseriformes; family Anatidae; genus Anas; species Anas platyrhynchos. The sequence continues at coordinate 14,372,096 of NC_092606.1, forward strand.
TGCATTTGCGGGGCGCACCGGGGGGGGGAACCAAAATGAGGGGGGAACCAAGTGTGCGGGGTGCGGTTGCAGAGGGGACGCATTTGCGGGGCGCACCGGGAGGGGAACTAAAATGAGGGGGGAACCAAGTGTGCGGGGTGCGGTTGCCGAGGGGACGCATTTGCGGGGCGCACCGGGGGTGGGACCAAAATGAGGGGGGAACCAAGTGTGCGGGGTGCGGTTGCCGGGGGGACGCATTTGCAGGGCGCACCGGGAGAGGAACCAAAATGAGGGGGGAACCAAGTGTGCGGGGTGCGGTTGCCGGGGGGACGCATTTGCGGGGAGCACCGAGGGGGTCCATGGGGCTTGAGGGGAACCCAAGGGGGGGGGGGGGGAACCAAAATGAGGGGGGAACCAAGTGTGTGGGGTGCGGTTGCCAGGGGGTTAGGGTTAGGGTTAGGGTTTTGGTTTAGGGTTAGGGTTCGTTAGGGTTAGGGCTAGGGTTATCATTAGGGGGTTAGGGGTAGTGTTAGGGGGGTAGGGTTAGGGTTAGGGTTAGGGTTAGGGTTAGGGTTAGGGTTAGGGTTAGGGTTAGGGTTAGGGGTAGGGTTAGGGTTAGGGTTAGGGTTAGGGGTTAGGGTTAGGGTTAGGGGTAGGGTTAGGGTTAGGGTTAGGGTTAGGGGTTAGGGTTAGGGGTTAGGGTTAGGGTTAGGGTTAGGGTTAGGGTTAGGGGTAGGGTTAGGGTTAGGGTTAGGGTTAGGGGTTAGGGTTAGTGTTAGGGGTAGGGTTAGGGTTAGGGTTAGGGTTAGGGGTTAGGGTTAGGGTTAGGGTTAGGGTTAGGGTTAGGGTTAGTGTTAGGGTTAGGGTTAGGGGTAGGGTTAGGGTTAGGGTTAGGGGTTAGGGTTAGGGGTTAGGGTTAGGGTTAGGGTCAGGGTAAGGGTCAGAGTCAGGGTAAGCGTAGTGAGATCCTCTCCTGAGCCTATGTTATTTTCCAAAGATTGATTGACGCTTTTAAGGTTTCAGGGGTAGGGCACTAGGGTTGGGTTTCAGGGTAAGTATTCTCAGGGTTTATGTTTAGGATTTTAAGTTGTTTAGGTTTGGATTTTTAACGGTTAGTATTTTAGGGATTTGGGGGTTAAGGTTTTAAGTTTTTCAGGGTTAGTGTGTTAGGGTTTTAGATTTTATGGGTTGTAGTGTTGAAAGGTTTTTTAGGGTTAGGGTCTTAGGGTTTTCTTGTTGGTCAATTATTTAGGGTTAGGGTTTTAAAATTTTATTTTTATTTATTTATTTATTTATTTATTTATTTATTTATTTTTTCAGGTTAGGTTCTCCAGGGTTAGGGTTTGGAGTGTCCTAATTTTTTGGGTTAGGGTTTGGAGCATCTTAATATTTTGTGTTAGTGCTTTGAGTGTCTTATTTTTTTGGATTAGTGTTTGGAGCGTTTTTGGGTTTAGGTTTTTGGGTTTTTAGGTTTTAGTTTTTGGGTTTAGGTTTTGAGAGTCCTATTTTTTGGGCTCGGGATTTGAACGTCTTAATTTTGTGGGCTTGGGATTTGAACGTCTTAATTTATTGGGTTAGGAGTTTTAGGCATAGGTCTTCAGGTGTTTAGTGTGGTAAATATTTTGGGTTATGTCTGTAGGGGTTTCGAGGATTTTTAGGGTTAGGGCTTGAGGCTTTTTTGTAAAGGCGGTAAGGGCTAGGGTTACAGTGCGTGCTGGTAAATGTAATTCTTGAAAACTCGGCCCGTGATTGGCTGTTCCGGCTGTCCAAGGAATGCTGGTAAATATAGTTTTCCGGCACCAGGCTTCCGGGAGGCCATGTTGGGTGCCCAGAGCATGCCTGGAAATGCAGGGTTAGGGTTAGGGTTAGGGTTAGGGCACATTTTAGCGCGCCGCCGCCCAGACACATTTTAGCGCGGCGCCGCCCGGACACATTTAAGCACGGCGCCGCCTGGGCACATTTAGCGCGGCGCCGCCCAGACACATTTTAGCGCGGCGCCGCCCGGACACATTGTACTTGTGGGGCTGGGAGGTTGTGGGGAACATCTGGAGAAGGTGCCTGTAGGGTTTGGGGGAGCACCTGCAGGGTTTGGGGTGGGATCTGTGGGGCTGGGGGGGGTCTCTATGGGGCCGGGGGGGTTTTGGGGGGGTTGTGATTCTATGGGGTGCCCCCCCCAAAGCCCCAACCCGCGGCTGACCTAGCATTTTAGCGTGGCCGCCGTCCACCGGCAGCTTCATGCCCGTCTTCCGCTCCCAGTGGCCCGCGGGGCGCCCGGTGGCCCTACCGGCGTCACCAGCGGCCACCTTGGGGTCAACAGCGGCGATTTTGGGGTCAACGGCAGCGGTTTTGGGGTTTCGGTCTGGGGGGTGCTGACATGCCCCCCCCCGCACCCCCCCAGGCATCCTGGCCCTGCAGCTGCCCCCGGAGGGGCTCAACGCCGAGTCCTACAGATGAGAACCAGTCCCCTCCGCCCCCTAAATGCGCCCCCAGCCCCACAAATGCCCCCAGAACCCCCCAAATTGGCCCCCCCCAATTTATTCCCCCCCCCCCAGCGCATGCCTCCACCTGGCCGAGATGCAGCGTCGGGTGCGGGAGGCACTGGCGGAACGCGAGCGGCTGCTGCGGGCACGGGTAGGACGGCGGGGGGTACAAAATTGTGGGGGGGCACCAAGGGGGGTGTGGTCCATGGGGCTTGGGGGGACCCCAAGGGTTGGGGGGAACCAAAATGAGGGGAAAACCAAGTGTGCGGGGTGCGGTTGCCGGGGGGACGCATTTGCGGGGCGCACCGGGGGGGGAACAAAAATGAGGGGGGAACCAAGTGTGCGGGGTGCGGTTGCCGGGGGGACGCATTTGCGGGGCGCACCGGGGGGGGGGAACCAAAATGAGGGGGGAACCAAGTGTGCGGGGTGCGGTTGCCGGGGGGACGCATTTGCAGGGCGCACCGGGGGAGGAACCAAAATGAGGGGGGAACCAAGTGTGCGGGGTGCGGTTGCCGGGGGGACGCATTTGCGGGGAGCACCGAGGGGGTCCATGGGGCTTGAGGGGAACCCAAGGGGGGGGGGGGGAACCAAAATGAGGGGGGAACCAAGTGTGCGGGGTGCGGTTGCCAGGGGGTTAGGGTTAGGGTTAGGGTTTTGGTTTAGGGTTAGGGTTCGTTAGGGTTAGGGCTAGGGTTATCATTAGGGGGTTAGGGGTAGTGTTAGGGGGGTAGGGTTAGGGGTTAGGGTTAGGGTTAGGGTTAGGGTTAGGGTTAGGGTTAGGGTTAGGGTTAGGGTTAGGGTTAGGGTTAGGGTTAGGGGTTAGGGTTAGGGTTAGGGTCAGGGTAAGGGTCAGAGTCAGGGTAAGCGTAGTGAGATCCTCTCCTGAGCCTATGTTATTTTCCAAAGATTGATTGACGCTTTTAAGGTTTCAGCGGTAGGGCACTAGGGTTGGGTTTCAGGGTAAGTATTCTCAGGGTTTATGTTTAGGGTTTTAATTTGTTTAGGTTTGGATTTTTAACGGTTAGTATTTTAGGGATTTGGGGGTTAAGGTTTTAAGTTTTTCAGGGTTACTGTGTTAGGGTTTTAGAGTTTATGGGTTGTAGTGTTGAAAGGTTTTTTAGGGTTAGGGTCTTAGGGTTTTCTTGTTGGTCAGTTATTTAGGGTTAGGGTTTTAAAATTTTATTTTTATTTATTTATTTATTTATTTATTTATTTATTTATTTTTTCAGGTTAGGTTCTCCAGGGTTAGGGTTTGGAGTGTCCTAATTTTTTGGGTTAGGGTTTGGAGCATCTTAATTTTTTGCGTTAGGGTTTTGAGCATCTTAATATTTTGTGTTAGTGCTTTGAGTGTCTTATTTTTTTGGATTAGTGTTTGGAGCGTTTTTGGGTTTAGGTTTTTGGGTTTTTAGGTTTTAGTTTTTGGGTTTAGGTTTTGAGAGTCCTATTTTTTGGGCTCGGGATTTGAACGTCTTAATTTTGTGGGCTTGGGATTTGAACGTCTTAATTTATTGGGTTAGGAGTTTTAGGCATAGGTCTTCAGGTGTTTAGTGTGGTAAATATTTTGGGTTATGTCTGTAGGGGTTTCGAGGATTTTTATGGTTAGGGCTTGAGGCTTTTTTGTAAAGGCGGTAAGGGCTAGGGTTACAGTGCGTGCTGGTAAATGTAATTCTTGAAAACTCGGCCCGTGATTGGCTGTTCCGGCTGTCCAAGGAATGCTGGTAAATATAGTTTTCCGGCACCAGGCTTCCGGGAGGCCATGTTGGGTGCCCAGAGCATGCCTGGAAATGCAGGGTTAGGGTTAGGGTTAGGGTTAGGGTTAGGGTTAGGGCACATTTTAGCGCGCCGCCGCCCAGACACATTTTAGCGCGGTGCCGCCCGGACACATTTAAGCACGGCGCCGCCTGGGCACATTTAGCGCGGCGCCGCCCAGACACATTTTAGCGCGGCGCCGCCCGGACACATTGTACTTGTGGGGCTGGGAGGTTGTGGGGAACATCTGGAGAAGGTGCCTGTAGGGTTTGGGGGAGCACCTGCAGGGTTTGGGGTGGGATCTGTGGGGCTGGGGGGGGTCTCTATGGGGCCGGGGGGGTTTTGGGGGGGTTGTGATTCTATGGGGTGCCCCCCCCAAAGCCCCAACCCGCGGCTGACCTAGCATTTTAGCGTGGCCGCCGTCCACCGGCAGCTTCATGCCCGTCTTCCACTCCCAGTGGCCCGCGGGGCGCCCGGTGGCCCTACCGGCGTCACCAGCGGCCACCTTGGGGTCAACAGCGGCGATTTTGGGGTCAACGGCAGCGGTTTTGGGGTTTCGGTCTGGGGGGTGCTGACATGCCCCCCCCCGCACCCCCCCAGGCATCCTGGCCCTGCAGCTGCCCCCGGGGGGGCTCAACGCCGAGTCCTACAGATGAGAACCAGTCCCCTCCGCCCCCTAAATGCGCCCCCAGCCCCACAAATGCCCCCAGAACCCCCCAAATTGGCCCCCCCCAATTTATTCCCCCCCCCCCAGCGCCTGCCTCCACCTGGCCGAGATGCAGCGTCGGGTGCGGGAGGCACTGGCGGAACGCGAGCGGCTGCTGCGGGCACGGGTAGGACGGCGGGGGGTACAAAAGTGTGGGGGGGCACCAAGGGGGGTGTGGTCCATGGGGCTTGGGGGGACCCCAAGGGTTGGGGGGAACCAAAATGAGGGGAAAACCAAGTGTGCGGGGTGCGGTTGCCGGGGGGACGCATTTGCGGGGCGCACCGGGGGGGGAACCAAAATGAGGGGGGAACCAAGTGTGCGGGGTGCGGTTGCCGAGGGGACGCATTTGCGGGGCGCACCGGGGGGGGGAACCAAAATGAGGGGGGAACCAAGTGTGCGGGGTGCGGTTGCCGGGGGGACGCATTTGCAGGGCGCACCGGGGTAGGAACCAAAATGAGGGGGGAACCAAATGTGCGGGGTGCGGTTGCCGGGGGGACGCATTTGCGGGGAGCACCGAGGGGGTCCATGGGGCTTGAGGGGAACCCAAGGGGGAGGGGGGGGAACCAAAATGAGGGGGGAACCAAGTGTGCGGGGTGCGGTTGCCAGGGGGTTAGGGTTAGGGTTAGGGTTTTGGTTTAGGGTTAGGGTTCGTTAGGGTTAGGGCTAGGGTTATCATTAGGGGGTTAGGGGTAGTGTTAGGGGGGTAGGGTAAGGGGTTAGGGTTAGGGTTAGGGTTAGGGTTAGGGTTAGGGTTAGGGTTAGGGGTAGGGTTAGGGTTAGGGTTAGGGTTAGGGTTAGGGTTAGGGTTAGGGTTAGGGTTAGGGGTTAGGGTTAGGGTTAGGGTCAGGGTAAGGGTCAGAGTCAGGGTAAGCGTAGTGAGATCCTCTCCTGAGCCTATGTTATTTTCCAAAGATTGATTGACGCTTTTAAGGTTTCAGGGGTAGGGCACTAGGGTTGGGTTTCAGGGTAAGTATTCTCAGGGTTTATGTTTAGGATTTTAAGTTGTTTAGGTTTGGATTTTTAACGGTTAGTATTTTAGGGATTTGGGGGTTAAGGTTTTAAGTTTTTCAGGGTTACTGTGTTAGGGTTTTAGAGTTTATGGGTTGTAGTGTTGAAAGGTTTTTTAGGGTTAGGGTCTTAGGGTTTTCTTGTTGGTCAATTATTTAGGGTTAGGGTTTTAAAATTTTATTTTTATTTATTTATTTATTTATTTATTTATTTATTTATTTTTTCAGGTTAGGTTCTCCAGGGTTAGGGTTTGGAGTGTCCTAATTTTTTGGGTTAGGGTTTGGAGCATCTTAATTTTTTGCGTTAGGGTTTTGAGCATCTTAATATTTTGTGTTAGTGCTTTGAGTGTCTTATTTTTTTGGATTAGTGTTTGGAGCATTTTTGGGTTTAGGTTTTTGGGTTTTTAGGTTTTAGTTTTTGGGTTTAGGTTTTGAGAGTCCTATTTTTTGGGCTCGGGATTTGAACATCTTAATTTTGTGGGCTTGGGATTTGAACGTCTTAATTTATTGGGTTAGGAGTTTTAGGCATAGGTCTTCAGGTGTTTAGTGTGGTAAATATTTTGGGTTATGTCTGTAGGGGTTTCGAGGATTTTTAGGGTTAGGGCTTGAGGCTTTTTTGTAAAGGCGGTAAGGGCTAGGGTTACAGTGCGTGCTGGTAAATGTAATTCTTGAAAACTCGGCCCGTGATTGGCTGTTCCGGCTGTCCAAGGAATGCTGGTAAATATAGTTTTCCGGCACCAGGCTTCCGGGAGGCCATGTTGGGTGCCCAGAGCATGCCTGGAAATGCAGGGTTAGGGTTAGGGTTAGGGTTAGGGCACATTTTAGCGCGCCGCCGCGCAGACATATTTTAGCGCGGCGCCGCCCGGACACATTTAAGCACGGCGCCGCCTGGGCACATTTAAGCGCGGCGCCGCCCAGACACATTTTAGCGCGGCGCCGCCCGGACACATTGTACTTGTGGGGCTGGGAGGTTGTGGGGAACATCTGGAGAAGGTACCTGTAGGGTTTGGGGGAGCACCTGCAGGGTTTGGGGTGGGATCTGTGGGGCTGGGGGGGGTCTCTATGGGGCCGGGGGGGTTTTGGGGGGGTTGTGACCCTATGGGGTGCCCCCCCCAAAGCCCCAACCCGCGGCTGACCTAGCATTTTAGCGTGGCCGCCATCCACCGGCAGCTTCATGCCCGTCTTCCGCTCCCAGTGACCCGCGGGGCGCCCGGTGGCCCTACCGGCGTCACCAGCGGCCACCTTGGGGTCAACGGCGGCGATTTTGGGGTCAACGGCAGCGGTTTTGGGGTTTCGGTCTGGGGGGTGCTGACATGCCCCCCCCCGCACCCCCCCAGGCATCCTGGCCCTGCAGCTGCCCCCGGGGGGGCTCAACGCCGAGTCCTACAGATGAGAACCAGTCCCCTCCGCCCCCTAAATGCGCCCCCAGCCCCACAAATGCCCCCAGAACCCCCCAAATTGCCCCCCCCCCAATTTATTCCCCCCCCCCCAGCGCCTGCCTCCACCTGGCCGAGATGCAGCGTCGGGTGCGGGAGGCACTGGCGGAACGCGAGCGGCTGCTGCGGGCACGGGTAGGACGGCGGGGGGTACAAAATTGTGGGGGGGCACCAAGGGGGGTGTGGTCCATGGGGCTTGGGGGGACCCCAAGGGTTGGGGGGAACCAAAATGAGGGGAAAACCAAGTGTGCGGGGTGCGGTTGCCGGGGGGACGCATTTGCGGGGCGCACCGGGGGGGGAACCAAAATGAGGGGGGAACCAAGTGTGCGGGGTGCGGTTGCCGAGGGGACGCATTTGCGGGGCGCACCGGGGGGGGAACCAAAATGAGGGGGGAACCAAGTGTGCGGGGTGCGGTTGCCGGGGGGACGCATTTGCAGGGAGCACCGAGGGGGGTCCATGGGGCTTGAGGGGAACCCAAGGGGGGGGGGGGGTGGAACCAAAATGAGGGGGGAACCAAGTGTGCGGGGTGCGGTTGCCAGGGGGTTAGGGTTAGGGTTAGAGTTTTGGTTTAGGGTTAGGGTTCGTTAGGGTTAGGGCTAGGGTTATCATTAGGGGGTTAGGGGTAGTGTTAGGGGGGTAGGGTTAGGGGTTAGGGTTAGGGTTAGGGTTAGGGTTAGGGTTAGGGTTAGGGGTAGGGGTAGGGGTAGGGGTAGGGTTAGGGTTAGGGTTAGGGTTAGGGTTAGGGTTAGGGGTTAGGGTTAGGGTTAGGGTCAGGGTAAGGGTCAGAGTCAGGGTAAGCGTAGTGAGATCCTCTCCTGAGCCTATGTTATTTTCCAAAGATTGATTGACGCTTTTAAGGTTTCAGGGGTAGGGCACTAGCGTTGGGTTTCAGGGTAAGTATTCTCAGGGTTTATGTTTAGGATTTTAAGTTGTTTAGGTTTGGATTTTTAACGGTTAGTATTTTAGGGATTTGGGGGTTAAGGTTTTAAGTTTTTCAGGGTTACTGTGTTAGGGTTTTAGAGTTTATGGGTTGTAGTGTTGAAAGGTTTTTTAGGGTTAGGGTCTTAGGGTTTTCTTGTTGGTCAATTATTTAGGGTTAGGGTTTTAAAATTTTATTTTTATTTATTTATTTATTTATTTATTTATTTATTTATTTTTTCAGGTTAGGTTCTCCAGGGTTAGGGTTTGGAGTGTCCTAATTTTTTGGGTTAGGGTTTGGAGCATCTTAATTTTTTGCGTTAGGGTTTTGAGCATCTTAATATTTTGTGTTAGTGCTTTGAGTGTCTTATTTTTTTGGATTAGTGTTTGGAGCATTTTTGGGTTTAGGTTTTTGGGTTTTTAGGTTTTAGTTTTTGGGTTTAGGTTTTGAGAGTCCTATTTTTTGGGCTCGGGATTTGAACATCTTAATTTTGTGGGCTTGGGATTTGAACGTCTTAATTTATTGGGTTAGGAGTTTTAGGCATAGGTCTTCAGGTGTTTAGTGTGGTAAATATTTTGGGTTATGTCTGTAGGGGTTTCGAGGATTTTTAGGGTTAGGGCTTGAGGCTTTTTTGTAAAGGCGGTAAGGGCTAGGGTTACAGTGCGTGCTGGTAAATGTAATTCTTGAAAACTCGGCCCGTGATTGGCTGTTCCGGCTGTCCAAGGAATGCTGGTAAATATAGTTTTCCGGCACCAGGCTTCCGGGAGGCCATGTTGGGTGCCCAGAGCATGCCTGGAAATGCAGGGTTAGGGTTAGGGTTAGGGTTAGGGCACATTTTAGCGCGCCGCCGCGCAGACATATTTTAGCGCGGCGCCGCCCGGACACATTTAAGCACGGCGCCGCCTGGGCACATTTAAGCGCGGCGCCGCCCAGACACATTTTAGCGCGGCGCCGCCCGGACACATTGTACTTGTGGGGCTGGGAGGTTGTGGGGAACATCTGGAGAAGGTACCTGTAGGGTTTGGGGGAGCACCTGCAGGGTTTGGGGTGGGATCTGTGGGGCTGGGGGGGGTCTCTATGGGGCCGGGGGGGTTTTGGGGGGGTTGTGACCCTATGGGGTGCCCCCCCCAAAGCCCCAACCCGCGGCTGACCTAGCATTTTAGCGTGGCCGCCGTCCACCGGCAGCTTCATGCCCGTCTTCCGCTCCCAGTGACCCGCGGGGCGCCCGGTGGCCCTACCGGCGTCACCAGCGGCCACCTTGGGGTCAACGGCGGCGATTTTGGGGTCAACGGCAGCGGTTTTGGGGTTTCGGTCTGGGGGGTGCTGACATGCCCCCCCCCGCACCCCCCCAGGCATCCTGGCCCTGCAGCTGCCCCCGGGGGGGCTCAACGCCGAGTCCTACAGATGAGAACCAGTCCCCTCCGCCCCCTAAATGCGCCCCCAGCCCCACAAATGCCCCCAGAACCCCCCAAATTGCCCCCCCCCAATTTATTCCCCCCCCCCCAGCGCCTGCCTCCACCTGGCCGAGATGCAGCGTCGGGTGCGGGAGGCACTGGCGGAACGCGAGCGGCTGCTGCGGGCACGGGTAGGACGGCGGGGGGTACAAAATTGTGGGGGGGCACCAAGGGGGGTGTGGTCCATGGGGCTTGGGGGGACCCCAAGGGTTGGGGGGAACCAAAATGAGGGGAAAACCAAGTGTGCGGGGTGCGGTTGCCGGGGGGACGCATTTGCGGGGCGCACCGGGGGGGGAACCAAAATGAGGGGGGAACCAAGTGTGCGGGGTGCGGTTGCCGAGGGGACGCATTTGCGGGGCGCACCGGGGGGGGAACCAAAATGAGGGGGGAACCAAGTGTGCGGGGTGCGGTTGCCGGGGGGACGCATTTGCAGGGAGCACCGAGGGGGGTCCATGGGGCTTGAGGGGAACCCAAGGGGGGGGGGGGGTGGAACCAAAATGAGGGGGGAACCAAGTGTGCGGGGTGCGGTTGCCAGGGGGTTAGGGTTAGGGTTAGAGTTTTGGTTTAGGGTTAGGGTTCGTTAGGGTTAGGGCTAGGGTTATCATTAGGGGGTTAGGGGTAGTGTTAGGGGGGTAGGGTTAGGGGTTAGGGTTAGGGTTAGGGTTAGGGTTAGGGTTAGGGTTAGGGGTAGGGGTAGGGGTAGGGGTAGGGTTAGGGTTAGGGTTAGGGTTAGGGTTAGGGTTAGGGGTTAGGGTTAGGGTTAGGGTCAGGGTAAGGGTCAGAGTCAGGGTAAGCGTAGTGAGATCCTCTCCTGAGCCTATGTTATTTTCCAAAGATTGATTGACGCTTTTAAGGTTTCAGGGGTAGGGCACTAGCGTTGGGTTTCAGGGTAAGTATTCTCAGGGTTTATGTTTAGGATTTTAAGTTGTTTAGGTTTGGATTTTTAACGCTTAGTATTTTAGGGATTTGGGGGTTAAGGTTTTAAGTTTTTCAGGGTTACTGTGTTAGGGTTTTAGAGTTTATGGGTTGTAGTGTTGAAAGGTTTTTTAGGGTTAGGGTCTTAGGGTTTTCTTGTTGGTCAATTATTTAGGGTTAGGGCTTTAAAATTTTATTTTTATTTATTTATTTATTTATTTATTTATTTATTTATTTATTTTTTCAGGTTAGGTTCTCCAGGGTTAGGGTTTGGAGTGTCCTAATTTTTTGGGTTAGGGTTTGGAGCATCTTAATTTTTTGCGTTAGGGTTTTGAGCATCTTAATATTTTGTGTTAGTGCTTTGAGTGTCTTATTTTTTTGGATTAGTGTTTGGAGCGTTTTTGGGTTTAGGTTTTTGGGTTTTTAGGTTTTAGTTTTTGGGTTTAGGTTTTGAGAGTCCTATTTTTTGGGCTCGGGATTTGAACGTCTTAATTTTGTGGGCTTGGGATTTGAACGTCTTAATTTATTGGGTTAGGAGTTTTAGGCATAGGTCTTCAGGTGTTTAGTGTGGTAAATATTTTGGGTTATGTCTGTAGGGGTTTCGAGGATTTTTAGGGTTAGGGCTTGAGGCTTTTTTGTAAAGGCGGTAAGGGCTAGGGTTACAGTGCGTGCTGGTAAATGTAATTCTTGAAAACTCGGCCCGTGATTGGCTGTTCCGGCTGTCCAAGGAATGCTGGTAAATATAGTTTTCCGGCACCAGGCTTCCGGGAGGCCATGTTGGGTGCCCAGAGCATGCCTGGAAATGCAGGGTTAGGGTTAGGGTTAGGGTTAGGGCACATTTTAGCGCGCCGCCGCCCAGACACATTTTAGCGCGGCGCCGCCCGGACACATTTAAGCACGGCGCCGCCTGGGCACATTTAGCGCGGCGCCGCCCAGACACATTTTAGCGCGGCGCCGCCCGGACACATTGTACTTGTGGAGCTGGGAGGTTGTGGGGAACATCTGGAGAAGGTGCCTGTAGGGTTTGGGGGAGCACCTGCAGGGTTTGGGGTGGGATCTGTGGGGCTGGGGGGGGTCTCTATGGGGCCGGGGGGGTTTTGGGGGGGTTGTGATTCTATGGGGTGCCCCCCCCAAAGCCCCAACCCGCGGCTGACCTAGCATTTTAGCGTGGCCGCCGTCCACCGGCAGCTTCATGCCCGTCTTCCGCTCCCAGTGGCCCGCGGGGCGCCCGGTGGCCCTACCGGCGTCACCAGCGGCCACCTTGGGGTCAACAGCGGCGATTTTGGGGTCAACGGCAGCGGTTTTGGGGTTTCGGTCTGGGGGGTGCTGACATGCCCCCCCCCGCACCCCCCCAGGCATCCTGGCCCTGCAGCTGCCCCCGGGGGGGCTCAACGCCGAGTCCTACAGATGAGAACCAGTCCCCTCCGCCCCCTAAATGCGCCCCCAGCCCCACAAATGCCCCCAGAACCCCCCAAATTGGCCCCCCCCAATTTATTCCCCCCCCCCCAGCGCCTGCCTCCACCTGGCCGAGATGCAGCGTCGGGTGCGGGAGGCACTGGCGGAACGCGAGCGGCTGCTGCGGGCACGGGTAGGACGGCGGGGGGTACAAAAGTGTGGGGGGGCACCAAGGGGGGTGTGGTCCATGGGGCTTGGGGGGACCCCAAGGGTTGGGGGGAACCAAAATGAGGAGAAAACCAAGTGTGCGGGGTGCGGTTGCCGGGGGGACGCATTTGCGGGGCGCACCGGGGGGGGAACCAAAATGAGGGGGGAACCAAGTGTGCGGGGTGCGGTTGCCGAGGGGACGCATTTGCGGGGCGCACCGGGGGGGGGAACCAAAATGTGGGGGAACCAAGTGTGCGGGGTGCGGTTGCCGAGGGGACGCATTTGCGGGGCGCACCGGGGGGGGGAACCAAAATGAGGGGGGAACCAAGTGTGCGGGGTGCGGTTGCCGGGGGGACGCATTTGCAGGGCGCACCGGGGGAGGAACCAAAATGAGGGGGGAACCAAGTGTGCGGGGTGCGGTTGCTGGGAGGACGCATTTGCGGGGAGCACCGACGGGGTCCATGGGGCTTGAGGGGAACCCAAGGGGGGGGGGGGGGAACCAAAATGAGGGGGGAACCAAGTGTGCGGGGTGCGGTTGCCAGGGGGTTAGGGTTAGGGTTAGGGTTTTGGTTTAGGGTTAGGGTTCGTTAGGGTTAGGGCTAGGGTTATCATTAGGGGGTTAGGGGTAGTGTTAGGGGGGTAGGGTTAGGGGTTAGGGTTAGGGTTAGGGTTAGGGTTAGGGTTAGGGTTAGGGGTAGGGGTAGGGGTAGGGTTAGGGTTAGGGTTAGGGTTAGGGTTAGGGTTAGGGTTAGGGTTAGGGGTTAGGGTTAGGGTTAGGGTCAGGGTAAGGGTCAGAGTCAGGGTAAGCGTAGTGAGATCCTCTCCTGAGCCTATGTTATTTTCCAAAGATTGATTGACGCTTTTAAGGTTTCAGGGGTAGGGCACTAGGGTTGGGTTTCAGGGTAAGTATTCTCAGGGTTTATGTTTAGGATTTTAAGTTGTTTAGGTTTGGATTTTTAACGGTTAGTATTTTAGGGATTTGGGGGTTAAGGTTTTAAGTTTTTCAGGGTTACTGTGTTAGGGTTTTAGAGTTTATGGGTTGTAGTGTTGAAAGGTTTTTTAGGGTTAGGGTCTTAGGGTTTTCTTGTTGGTCAATTATTTAGGGTTAGGGTTTTAAAATTTTATTTTTATTTATTTATTTATTTATTTATTTATTTATTTATTTTTTCAGGTTAGGTTCTCCAGGGTTAGGGTTTGGAGTGTCCTAATTTTTTGGGTTAGGGTTTGGAGCATCTTAATTTTTTGCGTTAGGGTTTTGAGCATCTTAATATTTTGTGTTAGTGCTTTGAGTGTCTTATTTTTTTGGATTAGTGTTTGGAGCATTTTTGGGTTTAGGTTTTTGGGTTTTTAGGTTTTAGTTTTTGGGTTTAGGTTTTGAGAGTCCTATTTTTTGGGCTCGGGATTTGAACATCTTAATTTTGTGGGCTTGGGATTTGAACGTCTTAATTTATTGGGTTAGGAGTTTTAGGCATAGGTCTTCAGGTGTTTAGTGTGGTAAATATTTTGGGTTATGTCTGTAGGGGTTTCGAGGATTTTTAGGGTTAGGGCTTGAGGCTTTTTTGTAAAGGCGGTAAGGGCTAGGGTTACAGTGCGTGCTGGTAAATGTAATTCTTGAAAACTCGGCCCGTGATTGGCTGTTCCGGCTGTCCAAGGAATGCTGGTAAATATAGTTTTCCGGCACCAGGCTTCCGGGAGGCCATGTTGGGTGCCCAGAGCATGCCTGGAAATGCAGGGTTAGGGTTAGGGTTAGGGTTAGGGCACATTTTAGCGCGCCGCCGTGCAGACATATTTTAGCGCGGCGCCGCCCGGACACATTTAAGCACGGCACCGCCTGGGCACATTTAAGCGCGGCGCCGCCCAGACACATTTTAGCGCGGCGCCGCCCGGACACATTGTACTTGTGGGGCTGGGAGGTTGTGGGGAACATCTGGAGAAGGTACCTGTAGGGTTTGGGGGAGCACCTGCAGGGTTTGGGGTGGGATCTGTGGGGCTGGGGGGGGTCTCTATGGGGCCGGGGGGGTTTTGGGGGGGTTGTGACCCTATGGGGTGCCCCCCCCAAAGCCCCAACCCGCGGCTGACCTAGCATTTTAGCGTGGCCGCCGTCCACCGGCAGCTTCATGCCCGTCTTCCGCTCCCAGTGACCCGCGGGGCGCCCGGTGGCCCTACCGGCGTCACCAGCGGCCACCTTGGGGTCAACGGCGGCGATTTTGGGGTCAACGGCAGCGGTTTTGGGGTTTCGGTCTGGGGGGTGCTGACATGCCCCCCCCCGCACCCCCCCAGGCATCCTGGCCCTGCAGCTGCCCCCGGGGGGGCTCAACGCCGAGTCCTACAGATGAGAACCAGTCCCCTCCGCCCCCTAAATGCGCCCCCAGCCCCACAAATGCCCCCAGAACCCCCCAAATTGCCCCCCCCCAATTTATTCCCCCCCCCCCAGCGCCTGCCTCCACCTGGCCGAGATGCAGCGTCGGGTGCGGGAGGCACTGGCGGAACGCGAGCGGCTGCTGCGGGCACGGGTAGGACGGCGGGGGGTACAAAATTGTGGGGGGGCACCAAGGGGGGTGTGGTCCATGGGGCTTGGGGGGACCCCAAGGGTTGGGGGGAACCAAAATGAGGGGAAAACCAAGTGTGCGGGGTGCGGTTGCCGGGGGGACGCATTTGCGGGGCGCACCGGGGGGGGGAACCAAAATGAGGGGGGAACCAAGTGTGCGGGGTGCGGTTGCCGAGGGGACGCATTTGCGGGGCGCACCGGGGGGGGAACCAAAATGAGGGGGGAACCAAGTGTGCGGGGTGCGGTTGCCGGGGGGACGCATTTGCAGGGAGCACCGAGGGGGGTCCATGGGGCTTGAGGGGAACCCAAGGGGGGGGGGGGGTGGAACCAAAATGAGGGGGGAACCAAGTGTGCGGGGTGCGGTTGCCAGGGGGTTAGGGTTAGGGTTAGAGTTTTGGTTTAGGGTTAGGGTTCGTTAGGGTTAGGGCTAGGGTTATCATTAGGGGGTTAGGGGTAGTGTTAGGGGGGTAGGGTTAGGGGTTAGGGTTAGGGTTAGGGTTAGGGTTAGGGTTAGGGTTAGGGGTAGGGGTAGGGGTAGGGGTAGGGTTAGGGTTAGGGTTAGGGTTAGGGTTAGGGTTAGGGGTTAGGGTTAGGGTTAGGGTCAGGGTAAGGGTCAGAGTCAGGGTAAGCGTAGTGAGATCCTCTCCTGAGCCTATGTTATTTTCCAAAGATTGATTGACGCTTTTAAGGTTTCAGGGGTAGGGCACTAGCGTTGGGTTTCAGGGTAAGTATTCTCAGGGTTTATGTTTAGGATTTTAAGTTGTTTAGGTTTGGATTTTTAACGCTTAGTATTTTAGGGATTTGGGGGTTAAGGTTTTAAGTTTTTCAGGGTTACTGTGTTAGGGTTTTAGAGTTTATGGGTTGTAGTGTTGAAAGGTTTTTTAGGGTTAGGGTCTTAGGGTTTTCTTGTTGGTCAATTATTTAGGGTTAGGGTTTTAAAATTTTATTTTTATTTATTTATTTATTTATTTATTTATTTATTTATTTATTTTTTCAGGTTAGGTTCTCCAGGGTTAGGGTTTGGAGTGTCCTAATTTTTTGGGTTAGGGTTTGGAGCATCTTAATTTTTTGCGTTAGGGTTTTGAGCATCTTAATATTTTGTGTTAGTGCTTTGAGTGTCTTATTTTTTTGGATTAGTGTTTGGAGCGTTTTTGGGTTTAGGTTTTTGGGTTTTTAGGTTTTAGTTTTTGGGTTTAGGTTTTGAGAGTCCTATTTTTTGGGCTCGGGATTTGAACGTCTTAATTTTGTGGGCTTGGGATTTGAACGTCTTAATTTATTGGGTTAGGAGTTTTAGGCATAGATCTTCAGGTGTTTAGTGTGGTAAATATTTTGGGTTATGTCTGTAGGGGTTTCGAGGATTTTTAGGGTTAGGGCTTGAGGCTTTTTTGTAAAGGCGGTAAGGGCTAGGGTTACAGTGCGTGCTGGTAAATGTAATTCTTGAAAACTCGGCCCGTGATTGGCTGTTCCGGCTGTCCAAGGAATGCTGGTAAATATAGTTTTCCGGCACCAGGCTTCCGGGAGGCCATGTTGGGTGCCCAGAGCATGCCTGGAAATGCAGGGTTAGGGTTAGGGTTAGGGTTAGGGCACATTTTAGCGCGCCGCCGCCCAGACACATTTTAGCGCGGCGCCGCCCGGACACATTTAAGCACGGCGCCGCCTGGGCACATTTAGCGCGGCGCCGCCCAGACACATTTTAGCGCGGCGCCGCCCGGACACATTGTACTTGTGGAGCTGGGAGGTTGTGGGGAACATCTGGAGAAGGTGCCTGTAGGGTTTGGGGGAGCACCTGCAGGGTTTGGGGTGGGATCTGTGGGGCTGGGGGGGGTCTCTATGGGGCCGGGGGGGTTTTGGGGGGGTTGTGATTCTATGGGGTGCCCCCCCCAAAGCCCCAACCCGCGGCTGACCTAGCATTTTAGCGTGGCCGCCGTCCACCGGCAGCTTCATGCCCGTCTTCCGCTCCCAGTGGCCCGCGGGGCGCCCGGTGGCCCTACCGGCGTCACCAGCGGCCACCTTGGGGTCAACAGCGGCGATTTTGGGGTCAACGGCAGCGGTTTTGGGGTTTCGGTCTGGGGGGTGCTGACATGCCCCCCCCCGCACCCCCCCAGGCATCCTGGCCCTGCAGCTGCCCCCGGGGGGGCTCAACGCCGAGTCCTACAGATGAGAACCAGTCCCCTCCGCCCCCTAAATGCGCCCCCAGCCCCACAAATGCCCCCAGAACCCCCCAAATTGGCCCCCCCCAATTTATTCCCCCCCCCCCAGCGCCTGCCTCCACCTGGCCGAGATGCAGCGTCGGGTGCGGGAGGCACTGGCGGAACGCGAGCGGCTGCTGCGGGCACGGGTAGGACGGCGGGGGGTACAAAAGTGTGGGGGGGCACCAAGGGGGGTGTGGTCCATGGGGCTTGGGGGGACCCCAAGGGTTGGGGGGAACCAAAATGAGGAGAAAACCAAGTGTGCGGGGTGCGGTTGCCGGGGGGACGCATTTGCGGGGCGCACCGGGGGGGGAACCAAAATGAGGGGGGAACCAAGTGTGCGGGGTGCGGTTGCCGAGGGGACGCATTTGCGGGGCGCACCGGGGGGGGGAACCAAAATGAGGGGGGAACCAAGTGTGCGGGGTGCGGTTGCCGAGGGGACGCATTTGCGGGGCGCACCGGGGGGGGGAACCAAAATGAGGGGGGAACCAAGTGTGCGGGGTGCGGTTGCCGGGGGGACGCATTTGCAGGGCGCACCGGGGGAGGAACCAAAATGAGGGGGGAACCAAGTGTGCGGGGTGCGGTTGCTGGGAGGACGCATTTGCGGGGAGCACCGACGGGGTCCATGGGGCTTGAGGGGAACCCAAGGGGGGGGGGGGGGAACCAAAATGAGGGGGGAACCAAGTGTGCGGGGTGCGGTTGCCAGGGGGTTAGGGTTAGGGTTAGGGTTTTGGTTTAGGGTTAGGGTTCGTTAGGGTTAGGGCTAGGGTTATCATTAGGGGGTTAGGGGTAGTGTTAGGGGGGTAGGGTTAGGGGTTAGGGTTAGGGTTAGGGTTAGGGTTAGGGTTAGGGTTAGGGGTAGGGGTAGGGGTAGGGTTAGGGTTAGGGTTAGGGTTAGGGTTAGGGTTAGGGTTAGGGGTTAGGGTTAGGGTTAGGGTCAGGGTAAGGGTCAGAGTCAGGGTAAGCGTAGTGAGATCCTCTCCTGAGCCTATGTTATTTTCCAAAGATTGATTGACGCTTTTAAGGTTTCAGGGGTAGGGCACTAGGGTTGGGTTTCAGGGTAAGTATTCTCAGGGTTTATGTTTAGGATTTTAAGTTGTTTAGGTTTGGATTTTTAACGGTTAGTATTTTAGGGATTTGGGGGTTAAGGTTTTAAGTTTTTCAGGGTTACTGTGTTAGGGTTTTAGAGTTTATGGGTTGTAGTGTTGAAAGGTTTTTTAGGGTTAGGGTCTTAGGGTTTTCTTGTTGGTCAATTATTTAGGGTTAGGGTTTTAAAATTTTATTTTTATTTATTTATTTATTTATTTATTTATTTATTTATTTTTTCAGGTTAGGTTCTCCAGGGTTAGGGTTTGGAGTGTCCTAATTTTTTGGGTTAGGGTTTGGAGCATCTTAATTTTTTGCGTTAGGGTTTTGAGCATCTTAATATTTTGTGTTAGTGCTTTGAGTGTCTTATTTTTTTGGATTAGTGTTTGGAGCATTTTTGGGTTTAGGTTTTTGGGTTTTTAGGTTTTAGTTTTTGGGTTTAGGTTTTGAGAGTCCTATTTTTTGGGCTCGGGATTTGAACATCTTAATTTTGTGGGCTTGGGATTTGAACGTCTTAATTTATTGGGTTAGGAGTTTTAGGCATAGGTCTTCAGGTGTTTAGTGTGGTAAATATTTTGGGTTATGTCTGTAGGGGTTTCGAGGATTTTTAGGGTTAGGGCTTGAGGCTTTTTTGTAAAGGCGGTAAGGGCTAGGGTTACAGTGCGTGCTGGTAAATGTAATTCTTGAAAACTCGGCCCGTGATTGGCTGTTCCGGCTGTCCAAGGAATGCTGGTAAATATAGTTTTCCGGCACCAGGCTTCCGGGAGGCCATGTTGGGTGCCCAGAGCATGCCTGGAAATGCAGGGTTAGGGTTAGGGTTAGGGTTAGGGCACATTTTAGCGCGCCGCCGCCCAGACATATTTTAGCGCGGCGCCGCCCGGACACATTTAAGCACGGCACCGCCTGGGCACATTTAAGCGCGGCGCCGCCCAGACACATTTTAGCGCGGCGCCGCCCGGACACATTGTACTTGTGGGGCTGGGAGGTTGTGGGGAACATCTGGAGAAGGTACCTGTAGGGTTTGGGGGAGCACCTGCAGGGTTTGGGGTGGGATCTGTGGGGCTGGGGGGGGTCTCTATGGGGCCGGGGGGGTTTTGGGGGGGTTGTGACCCTATGGGGTGCCCCCCCCAAAGCCCCAACCCGCGGCTGACCTAGCATTTTAGCGTGGCCGCCGTCCACCGGCAGCTTCATGCCCGTCTTCCGCTCCCAGTGACCCGCGGGGCGCCCGGTGGCCCTACCGGCGTCACCAGCGGCCACCTTGGGGTCAACGGCGGCGATTTTGGGGTCAACGGCAGCGGTTTTGGGGTTTCGGTCTGGGGGGTGCTGACATGCCCCCCCCCGCACCCCCCCAGGCATCCTGGCCCTGCAGCTGCCCCCGGGGGGGCTCAACGCCGAGTCCTACAGATGAGAACCAGTCCCCTCCGCCCCCTAAATGCGCCCCCAGCCCCACAAATGCCCCCAGAACCCCCCAAATTGCCCCCCCCCAATTTATTCCCCCCCCCCCAGCGCCTGCCTCCACCTGGCCGAGATGCAGCGTCGGGTGCGGGAGGCACTGGCGGAACGCGAGCGGCTGCTGCGGGCACGGGTAGGACGGCGGGGGGTACAAAAGTGTGGGGGGGCACCAAGGGGGGTGTGGTCCATGGGGCTTGGGGGGACCCCAAGGGTTGGGGGGAACCAAAATGAGGGGAAAACCAAGTGTGCGGGGTGCGGTTGCCGGGGGGACGCATTTGCGGGGCGCACCGGGGGGGGGGAACCAAAATGAGGGGGGAACCAAGTGTGCGGGGTGCGGTTGCCGAGGGGACGCATTTGCGGGGCGCACCGGGGGGGGAACCAAAATGAGGGGGGAACCAAATGTGCGGGGTGCGGTTGCCGGGGGGACGCATTTGCAGGGCGCACCGGGGGAGGAACCAAAATGAGGGGGGAACCAAATGTGCGGGGTGCGGTTGCTGGGGGGACGCATTTGCGGGGAGCACCGAGGGGGTCCATGGGGCTTGAGGGGAACCCAAGGGGGAGGGGGGGGAACCAAAATGAGGGGGGAACCAAGTGTGCGGGGTGCGGTTGCCAGGGGGTTAAGGTTAGGGTTAGGGTTTTTTGTTTAGGGTTAGGGTTCGTTAGGGTTAGGGCTAGGGTTATCATTAGGGGGTTAGGGGTAGTGTTAGGGGGGTAGGGTTAGGGGTTAGGGTTAGGGTTAGGGTTAGGGTTAGGGTTAGGGTTAGGGGTAGGGGTAGGGGTAGGGGTAGGGTTAGGGTTAGGGTTAGGGTTAGGGTTAGGGTTAGGGGTTAGGGTTAGGGTTAGGGTCAGGGTAAGGGTCAGAGTCAGGGTAAGCGTAGTGAGATCCTCTCCTGAGCCTATGTTATTTTCCAAAGATTGATTGACGCTTTTAAGGTTTCAGGGGTAGGGCACTAGCGTTGGGTTTCAGGGTAAGTATTCTCAGGGTTTATGTTTAGGATTTTAAGTTGTTTAGGTTTGGATTTTTAACGGTTAGTATTTTAGGGATTTGGGGGTTAAGGTTTTAAGTTTTTCAGGGTTACTGTGTTAGGGTTTTAGAGTTTATGGGTTGTAGTGTTGAAAGGTTTTTTAGGGTTAGGGTCTTAGGGTTTTCTTGTTGGTCAATTATTTAGGGTTAGGGTTTTAAAATTTTATTTTTATTTATTTATTTATTTATTTATTTATTTATTTATTTATTTTTTCAGGTTAGGTTCTCCAGGGTTAGGGTTTGGAGTGTCCTAATTTTTTGGGTTAGGGTTTGGAGCATCTTAATTTTTTGCGTTAGGGTTTTGAGCATCTTAATATTTTGTGTTAGTGCTTTGAGTGTCTTATTTTTTTGGATTAGTGTTTGGAGCATTTTTGGGTTTAGGTTTTTGGGTTTTTAGGTTTTAGTTTTTGGGTTTAGGTTTTGAGAGTCCTATTTTTTGGGCTCGGGATTTGAACGTCTTAATTTTGTGGGCTTGGGATTTGAACGTCTTAATTTATTGGGTTAGGAGTTTTAGGCATAGATCTTCAGGTGTTTAGTGTGGTAAATATTTTGGGTTATGTCTGTAGGGGTTTCGAGGATTTTTAGGGTTAGGGCTTGAGGCTTTTTTGTAAAGGCGGTAAGGGCTAGGGTTACAGTGCGTGCTGGTAAATGTAATTCTTGAAAACTCGGCCCGTGATTGGCTGTTCCGGCTGTCCAAGGAATGCTGGTAAATATAGTTTTCCGGCACCAGGCTTCCGGGAGGCCATGTTGGGTGCCCAGAGCATGCCTGGAAATGCAGGGTTAGGGTTAGGGTTAGGGTTAGGGCACATTTTAGCGCGCCGCCGCCCAGACACATTTTAGCGCGGCGCCGCCCGGACACATTGTACTTGTGGGGCTGGGAGGTTGTGGGGAACATCTGGAGAAGGTGCCTGTAGGGTTTGGGGGAGCACCTGCAGGGTTTGGGGTGGGATCTGTGGGGCTGGGGGGGGTCTCTATGGGGCCGGGGGGGTTTTGGGGGGGTTGTGACCCTATGGGGTGCCCCCCCCAAAGCCCCAACCCGCGGCTGACCTAGCATTTTAGCGTGGCCGCCGTCCACCGGCAGCTTCATGCCCGTCTTCCGCTCCCAGTGGCCCGCGGGGCGCCCGGTGGCCCTACCGGCGTCACCAGCGGCCACCTTGGGGTCAACAGCGGCGATTTTGGGGTCAACGGCAGCGGTTTTGGGGTTTCGGTCCTGGGGGGTGCTGACATGCCCCCCCCCGCACCCCCCCAGGCATCCTGGCCCTGCAGCTGCCCCCGGGGGGGCTCAACGCCGAGTCCTACAGATGAGAACCAGTCCCCTCCGCCCCCTAAATGCGCCCCCAGCCCCACAAATGCCCCCAGAACCCCCCAAATTGGCCCCCCCCAATTTATTCCCCCCCCCCCAGCGCCTGCCTCCACCTGGCCGAGATGCAGCGTCGGGTGCGGGAGGCACTGGCGGAACGCGAGCGGCTGCTGCGGGCACGGGTAGGACGGCGGGGGGTACAAAATTGTGGGGGGGCACCAAGGGGGGTGTGGTCCATGGGGCTTGGGGGGACCCCAAGGGTTGGGGGGAACCAAAATGAGGGGAAAACCAAGTGTGCGGGGTGCGGTTGCCGGGGGGACGCATTTGCGGGGCGCACCGGGGGGGGGGAACCAAAATGAGGGGGGAACCAAGTGTGCGGGGTGCGGTTGCCGAGGGGACGCATTTGCGGGGCGCACCGGGGGGGGAACCAAAATGAGGGGGGAACCAAATGTGCGGGGTGCGGTTGCCGGGGGGACGCATTTGCAGGGCGCACCGGGGTAGGAACCAAAATGAGGGGGGAACCAAATGTGCGGGGTGCGGTTGCTGGGGGGACGCATTTGCGGGGAGCACCGAGGGGGTCCATGGGGCTTGAGGGGAACCCAAGGGGGAGGGGGGGGAACCAAAATGAGGGGGGAACCAAGTGTGCGGGGTGCGGTTGCCAGGGGGTTAGGGTTAGGGTTAGGGTTTTTTGTTTAGGGTTAGGGTTCGTTAGGGTTAGGGCTAGGGTTATCATTAGGGGGTTAGGGGTAGTGTTAGGGGGGTAGGGTTAGGGGTTAGGGTTAGGGTTAGGGTTAGGGTTAGGGTTAGGGTTAGGGTTAGGGTTAGGGGTAGGGTTAGGGTTAGGGTTAGGGTTAGGGTTAGGGTTAGGGGTTAGGGTTAGGGGTAGGGTCAGGGTAAGGGTCAGA
The DNA here is from genome assembly GCF_047663525.1 of Anas platyrhynchos. Classification (NCBI taxonomy): domain Eukaryota; kingdom Metazoa; phylum Chordata; class Aves; order Anseriformes; family Anatidae; genus Anas; species Anas platyrhynchos. Next base: position 14,394,847 of record NC_092606.1, read on the forward strand.
GTCAGGGTAAGCGTAGTGAGATCCTCTCCTGAGCCTATGTTATTTTCCAAAGATTGATTGACGCTTTTAAGGTTTCAGGGGTAGGGCACTAGGGTTGGGTTTCAGGGTAAGTATTCTCAGGGTTTATGTTTAGGATTTTAAGTTGTTTAGGTTTGGATTTTTAACGGTTAGTATTTTAGGGATTTGGGGGTTAAGGTTTTAAGTTTTTCAGGGTTACTGTGTTAGGGTTTTAGAGTTTATGGGTTGTAGTGTTGAAAGGTTTTTTAGGGTTAGGGTCTTAGGGTTTTCTTGTTGGTCAATTATTTAGGGTTAGGGTTTTAAAATTTTATTTTTATTTATTTATTTATTTATTTATTTATTTATTTATTTATTTTTTCAGGTTAGGTTCTCCAGGGTTAGGGTTTGGAGTGTCCTAATTTTTTGGGTTAGGGTTTGGAGCATCTTAATTTTTTGCGTTAGGGTTTTGAGCATCTTAATATTTTGTGTTAGTGCTTTGAGTGTCTTATTTTTTTGGATTAGTGTTTGGAGCGTTTTTGGGTTTAGGTTTTTGGGTTTTTAGGTTTTAGTTTTTGGGTTTAGGTTTTGAGAGTCCTATTTTTTGGGCTCGGGATTTGAACGTCTTAATTTTGTGGGCTTGGGATTTGAACGTCTTAATTTATTGGGTTAGGAGTTTTAGGCATAGGTCTTCAGGTGTTTAGTGTGGTAAATATTTTGGGTTATGTCTGTAGGGGTTTCGAGGATTTTTAGGGTTAGGGCTTGAGGCTTTTTTGTAAAGGCAGTAAGGGCTAGGGTTACAGTGCGTGCTGGTAAATGTAATTCTTGAAAACTCGGCCCGTGATTGGCTGTTCCGGCTGTCCAAGGAATGCTGGTAAATATAGTTTTCCGGCACCAGGCTTCCGGGAGGCCATGTTGGGTGCCCAGAGCATGCCTGGAAATGCAGGGTTAGGGTTAGGGTTAGGGTTAGGGCACATTTTAGCGCGCCGCCGCCCAGACATATTTTAGCGCGGCGCCGCCCGGACACATTTAAGCACGGCGCCGCCTGGGCACATTTAAGCGCGGCGCCGCCCAGACACATTTTAGCGCGGCGCCGCCCGGACACATTGTACTTGTGGGGCTGGGAGGTTGTGGGGAACATCTGGAGAAGGTACCTGTAGGGTTTGGGGGAGCACCTGCAGGGTTTGGGGTGGGATCTGTGGGGCTGGGGGGGGTCTCTATGGGGCCGGGGGGGTTTTGGGGGGGTTGTGACCCTATGGGGTGCTCCCCCCAAAGCCCCAACCCGCGGCTGACCTAGCATTTTAGCGTGGCCGCCGTCCACCGGCAGCTTCATGCCCGTCTTCCGCTCCCAGTGACCCGCGGGGCGCCCGGTGGCCCTACCGGCGTCACCAGCGGCCACCTTGGGGTCAACGGCGGCGATTTTGGGGTCAACGGCAGCGGTTTTGGGGTTTCGGTCTGGGGGGTGCTGACATGCCCCCCCCCGCACCCCCCCAGGCATCCTGGCCCTGCAGCTGCCCCCGGGGGGGCTCAACGCCGAGTCCTACAGATGAGAACCAGTCCCCTCCGCCCCCTAAATGCGCCCCCAGCCCCACAAATGCCCCCAGAACCCCCCAAATTGCCCCCCCACCAATTTATTCCCCCCCCCCCAGCGCCTGCCTCCACCTGGCCGAGATGCAGCGTCGGGTGCGGGAGGCACTGGCGGAACGCGAGCGGCTGCTGCGGGCACGGGTAGGACGGCGGGGGGTACAAAATTGTGGGGGGGCACCAAGGGGGGTGTGGTCCATGGGGCTTGGGGGGACCCCAAGGGTTGGGGGGAACCAAAATGAGGGGAAAACCCAGTGTGCGGGGTGCGGTTGCCGGGGGGACGCATTTGCGGGGCGCACCGGGGGGGGAACCAAAATGAGGGGGGAACCAAGTGTGCGGGGTGCGGTTGCCGGGGGGACGCATTTGCGGGGCGCACCGGGGGGGGGAACCAAAATGAGGGGGGAACCAAGTGTGCGGGGTGCGGTTGCCGAGGGGACGCATTTGCGGGGCGCACCGGGGGGGAACCAAAATGAGGGGGGAACCAAGTGTGCGGGGTGCGGTTGCCGGGGGGACGCATTTGCGGGGAGCACCGAGGGAGGTCCATGGGGCTTGAGGGGAACCCAAGGGGGGGGGGGGGTGGAACCAAAATGAGGGGGGAACCAAGTGTGCGGGGTGCGGTTGCCAGGGGGTTAGGGTTAGGGTTAGGGTTTTGGTTTAGGGTTAGGGTTCGTTAGGGTTAGGGCTAGGGTTATCATTAGGGGGTTAGGGGTAGTGTTAGGGGGGTAGGGTTAGGGGTTAGGGTTAGGGTTAGGGTTAGGGTTAGGGTTAGGGTTAGGGTTACGGGTTGGGGTAGGGGTAGGGGTAGGGTTAGGGTTAGGGTTAGGGTTAGGGTTAGGGTTAGGGTTAGGGGTTAGGGTTAGGGTTAGGGTCAGGGTAAGGGTCAGAGTCAGGGTAAGCGTAGTGAGATCCTCTCCTGAGCCTATGTTATTTTCCAAAGATTGATTGACGCTTTTAAGGTTTCAGGGGTAGGGCACTAGCGTTGGGTTTCAGGGTAAGTATTCTCAGGGTTTATGTTTAGGATTTTAAGTTGTTTAGGTTTGGATTTTTAACGGTTAGTATTTTAGGGATTTGGGGGT
>NC_092606.1:14402500-14422500 GCF_047663525.1 Anas platyrhynchos
AGGGTTACTGTGTTAGGGTTTTAGAGTTTATGGGTTGTAGTGTTGAAAGGTTTTTTAGGGTTAGGGTCTTAGGGTTTTCTTGTTGGTCAATTATTTAGGGTTAGGGTTTTAAAATTTTATTTTTATTTATTTATTTATTTATTTATTTATTTATTTATTTATTTTTTCAGGTTAGGTTCTCCAGGGTTAGGGTTTGGAGTGTCCTAATTTTTTGGGTTAGGGTTTGGAGCATCTTAATTTTTTGCGTTAGGGTTTTGAGCATCTTAATATTTTGTGTTAGTGCTTTGAGTGTCTTATTTTTTTGGATTAGTGTTTGGAGCGTTTTTGGGTTTAGGTTTTTGGGTTTTTAGGTTTTAGTTTTTGGGTTTAGGTTTTGAGAGTCCTATTTTTTGGGCTCGGGATTTGAACGTCTTAATTTTGTGGGCTTGGGATTTGAACGTCTTAATTTATTGGGTTAGGAGTTTTAGGCATAGATCTTCAGGTGTTTAGTGTGGTAAATATTTTGGGTTATGTCTGTAGGGGTTTCGAGGATTTTTAGGGTTAGGGCTTGAGGCTTTTTTGTAAAGGCAGTAAGGGCTAGGGTTACAGTGCGTGCTGGTAAATGTAATTCTTGAAAACTCGGCCCGTGATTGGCTGTTCCGGCTGTCCAAGGAATGCTGGTAAATATAGTTTTCCGGCACCAGGCTTCCGGGAGGCCATGTTGGGTGCCCAGAGCATGCCTGGAAATGCAGGGTTAGGGTTAGGGTTAGGGTTAGGGTTAGGGCACATTTTAGCGCGCCGCCGCCCAGACACATTTTAGCGCGGCGCCGCCCGGACACATTGTACTTGTGGGGCTGGGAGGTTGTGGGGAACATCTGGAGAAGGTGCCTGTAGGGTTTGGGGGAGCACCTGCAGGGTTTGGGGTGGGATCTGTGGGGCTGGGGGGGGTCTCTATGGGGCCGGGGGGGTTTTGGGGGGGTTGTGACCCTATGGGGTGCCCCCCCCAAAGCCCCAACCCGCGGCTGACCTAGCATTTTAGCGTGGCCGCCGTCCACCGGCAGCTTCATGCCCGTCTTCCGCTCCCAGTGGCCCGCGGGGCGCCCGGTGGCCCTACCGGCGTCACCAGCGGCCACCTTGGGGTCAACAGCGGCGATTTTGGGGTCAACGGCAGCGGTTTTGGGGTTTCGGTCCTGGGGGGTGCTGACATGCCCCCCCCCGCACCCCCCCAGGCATCCTGGCCCTGCAGCTGCCCCCGGGGGGGCTCAACGCCGAGTCCTACAGATGAGAACCAGTCCCCTCCGCCCCCTAAATGCGCCCCCAGCCCCACAAATGCCCCCAGAACCCCCCAAATTGGCCCCCCCCAATTTATTCCCCCCCCCCCAGCGCCTGCCTCCACCTGGCCGAGATGCAGCGTCGGGTGCGGGAGGCACTGGCGGAACGCGAGCGGCTGCTGCGGGCACGGGTAGGACGGCGGGGGGTACAAAATTGTGGGGGGGCACCAAGGGGGGTGTGGTCCATGGGGCTTGGGGGGACCCCAAGGGTTGGGGGGAACCAAAATGAGGGGAAAACCAAGTGTGCGGGGTGCGGTTGCCGGGGGGACGCATTTGCGGGGCGCACCGGGGGGGGGAACCAAAATGAGGGGGGAACCAAGTGTGCGGGGTGCGGTTGCCGAGGGGACGCATTTGCGGGGCGCACCGGGGGGGGAACCAAAATGAGGGGGGAACCAAATGTGCGGGGTGCGGTTGCCGGGGGGACGCATTTGCAGGGCGCACCGGGGTAGGAACCAAAATGAGGGGGGAACCAAATGTGCGGGGTGCGGTTGCTGGGGGGACGCATTTGCGGGGAGCACCGAGGGGGTCCATGGGGCTTGAGGGGAACCCAAGGGGGAGGGGGGGGAACCAAAATGAGGGGGGAACCAAGTGTGCGGGGTGCGGTTGCCAGGGGGTTAGGGTTAGGGTTAGGGTTTTTTGTTTAGGGTTAGGGTTCGTTAGGGTTAGGGCTAGGGTTATCATTAGGGGGTTAGGGGTAGTGTTAGGGGGGTAGGGTTAGGGGTTAGGGTTAGGGTTAGGGTTAGGGTTAGGGTTAGGGTTAGGGTTAGGGGTAGGGTTAGGGTTAGGGTTAGGGTTAGGGTTAGGGTTAGGGGTTAGGGTTAGGGGTAGGGTCAGGGTAAGGGTCAGAGTCAGGGTAAGCGTAGTGAGATCCTCTCCTGAGCCTATGTTATTTTCCAAAGATTGATTGACGCTTTTAAGGTTTCAGGGGTAGGGCACTAGGGTTGGGTTTCAGGGTAAGTATTCTCAGGGTTTATGTTTAGGATTTTAAGTTGTTTAGGTTTGGATTTTTAACGGTTAGTATTTTAGGGATTTGGGGGTTAAGGTTTTAAGTTTTTCAGGGTTACTGTGTTAGGGTTTTAGAGTTTATGGGTTGTAGTGTTGAAAGGTTTTTTAGGGTTAGGGTCTTAGGGTTTTCTTGTTGGTCAATTATTTAGGGTTAGGGTTTTAAAATTTTATTTTTATTTATTTATTTATTTATTTATTTATTTATTTATTTATTTTTTCAGGTTAGGTTCTCCAGGGTTAGGGTTTGGAGTGTCCTAATTTTTTGGGTTAGGGTTTGGAGCATCTTAATTTTTTGCGTTAGGGTTTTGAGCATCTTAATATTTTGTGTTAGTGCTTTGAGTGTCTTATTTTTTTGGATTAGTGTTTGGAGCGTTTTTGGGTTTAGGTTTTTGGGTTTTTAGGTTTTAGTTTTTGGGTTTAGGTTTTGAGAGTCCTATTTTTTGGGCTCGGGATTTGAACATCTTAATTTTGTGGGCTTGGGATTTGAACGTCTTAATTTATTGGGTTAGGAGTTTTAGGCATAGGTCTTCAGGTGTTTAGTGTGGTAAATATTTTGGGTTATGTCTGTAGGGGTTTCGAGGATTTTTAGGGTTAGGGCTTGAGGCTTTTTTGTAAAGGCAGTAAGGGCTAGGGTTACAGTGCGTGCTGGTAAATGTAATTCTTGAAAACTCGGCCCGTGATTGGCTGTTCCGGCTGTCCAAGGAATGCTGGTAAATATAGTTTTCCGGCACCAGGCTTCCGGGAGGCCATGTTGGGTGCCCAGAGCATGCCTGGAAATGCAGGGTTAGGGTTAGGGTTAGGGTTAGGGCACATTTTAGCGCGCCGCCGTGCAGACATATTTTAGCGCGGCGCCGCCCGGACACATTTAAGCACGGCGCCGCCTGGGCACATTTAAGCGCGGCGCCGCCCAGACACATTTTAGCGCGGCGCCGCCCGGACACATTGTACTTGTGGGGCTGGGAGGTTGTGGGGAACATCTGGAGAAGGTACCTGTAGGGTTTGGGGGAGCACCTGCAGGGTTTGGGGTGGGATCTGTGGGGCTGGGGGGGGTCTCTATGGGGCCGGGGGGGTTTTGGGGGGGTTGTGACCCTATGGGGTGCTCCCCCCAAAGCCCCAACCCGCGGCTGACCTAGCATTTTAGCGTGGCCGCCGTCCACCGGCAGCTTCATGCCCGTCTTCCGCTCCCAGTGACCCGCGGGGCGCCCGGTGGCCCTACCGGCGTCACCAGCGGCCACCTTGGGGTCAACGGCGGCGATTTTGGGGTCAACGGCAGCGGTTTTGGGGTTTCGGTCTGGGGGGTGCTGACATGCCCCCCCCCGCACCCCCCCAGGCATCCTGGCCCTGCAGCTGCCCCCGGGGGGGCTCAACGCCGAGTCCTACAGATGAGAACCAGTCCCCTCCGCCCCCTAAATGCGCCCCCAGCCCCACAAATGCCCCCAGAACCCCCCAAATTGCCCCCCCACCAATTTATTCCCCCCCCCCCAGCGCCTGCCTCCACCTGGCCGAGATGCAGCGTCGGGTGCGGGAGGCACTGGCGGAACGCGAGCGGCTGCTGCGGGCACGGGTAGGACGGCGGGGGGTACAAAATTGTGGGGGGGCACCAAGGGGGGTGTGGTCCATGGGGCTTGGGGGGACCCCAAGGGTTGGGGGGAACCAAAATGAGGGGAAAACCCAGTGTGCGGGGTGCGGTTGCCGGGGGGACGCATTTGCGGGGCGCACCGGGGGGGGAACCAAAATGAGGGGGGAACCAAGTGTGCGGGGTGCGGTTGCCGGGGGGACGCATTTGCGGGGCGCACCGGGGGGGGGAACCAAAATGAGGGGGGAACCAAGTGTGCGGGGTGCGGTTGCCGAGGGGACGCATTTGCGGGGCGCACCGGGGGGGAACCAAAATGAGGGGGGAACCAAGTGTGCGGGGTGCGGTTGCCGGGGGGACGCATTTGCGGGGAGCACCGAGGGAGGTCCATGGGGCTTGAGGGGAACCCAAGGGGGGGGGGGGGTGGAACCAAAATGAGGGGGGAACCAAGTGTGCGGGGTGCGGTTGCCAGGGGGTTAGGGTTAGGGTTAGGGTTTTGGTTTAGGGTTAGGGTTCGTTAGGGTTAGGGCTAGGGTTATCATTAGGGGGTTAGGGGTAGTGTTAGGGGGGTAGGGTTAGGGGTTAGGGTTAGGGTTAGGGTTAGGGTTAGGGTTAGGGTTAGGGTTACGGGTTGGGGTAGGGGTAGGGGTAGGGTTAGGGTTAGGGTTAGGGTTAGGGTTAGGGTTAGGGTTAGGGGTTAGGGTTAGGGTTAGGGTCAGGGTAAGGGTCAGAGTCAGGGTAAGCGTAGTGAGATCCTCTCCTGAGCCTATGTTATTTTCCAAAGATTGATTGACGCTTTTAAGGTTTCAGGGGTAGGGCACTAGCGTTGGGTTTCAGGGTAAGTATTCTCAGGGTTTATGTTTAGGATTTTAAGTTGTTTAGGTTTGGATTTTTAACGGTTAGTATTTTAGGGATTTGGGGGTTAAGGTTTTAAGTTTTTCAGGGTTACTGTGTTAGGGTTTTAGAGTTTATGGGTTGTAGTGTTTAAAGGTTTTTTAGGGTTAGGGTCTTAGGGTTTTCTTGTTGGTCAATTATTTAGGGTTAGGGTTTTAAAATTTTATTTTTATTTATTTATTTATTTATTTATTTATTTATTTATTTATTTATTTATTTTTTCAGGTTAGGTTCTCCAGGGTTAGGGTTTGGAGTGTCCTAATTTTTTGGGTTAGGGTTTGGAGCATCTTAATTTTTTGCGTTAGGGTTTTGAGCATCTTAATATTTTGTGTTAGTGCTTTGAGTGTCTTATTTTTTTGGATTAGTGTTTGGAGCGTTTTTGGGTTTAGGTTTTTGGGTTTTTAGGTTTTAGTTTTTGGGTTTAGGTTTTGAGAGTCCTATTTTTTGGGCTCGGGATTTGAACGTCTTAATTTTGTGGGCTTGGGATTTGAACGTCTTAATTTATTGGGTTAGGAGTTTTAGGCATAGGTCTTCAGGTGTTTAGTGTGGTAAATATTTTGGGTTATGTCTGTAGGGGTTTCGAGGATTTTTAGGGTTAGGGCTTGAGGCTTTTTTGTAAAGGCGGTAAGGGCTAGGGTTACAGTGCGTGCAGGTAAATGTAATTCTTGAAAACTCGGCCCGTGATTGGCTGTTCCGGCTGTCCAAGGAATGCTGGTAAATATAGTTTTCCGGCACCAGGCTTCCGGGAGGCCATGTTGGGTGCCCAGAGCATGCCTGGAAATGCAGGGTTAGGGTTAGGGTTAGGGTTAGGGCACATTTTAGCGCGCCGCCGCCCAGACACATTTTAGCGCGGCGCCGCCCGGACACATTTAAGCACGGCGCCGCCTGGGCACATTTAGCGCGGCGCCGCCCAGACACATTTTAGCGCGGCGCCGCCCGGACACATTGTACTTGTGGAGCTGGGAGGTTGTGGGGAACATCTGGAGAAGGTGCCTGTAGGGTTTGGGGGAGCACCTGCAGGGTTTGGGGTGGGATCTGTGGGGCTGGGGGGGGTCTCTATGGGGCCGGGGGGGTTTTGGGGGGGTTGTGATTCTATGGGGTGCCCCCCCCAAAGCCCCAACCCGCGGCTGACCTAGCATTTTAGCGTGGCCGCCGTCCACCGGCAGCTTCATGCCCGTCTTCCGCTCCCAGTGGCCCGCGGGGCGCCCGGTGGCCCTACCGGCGTCACCAGCGGCCACCTTGGGGTCAACAGCGGCGATTTTGGGGTCAACGGCAGCGGTTTTGGGGTTTCGGTCTGGGGGGTGCTGACATGCCCCCCCCCGCACCCCCCCAGGCATCCTGGCCCTGCAGCTGCCCCCGGGGGGGCTCAACGCCGAGTCCTACAGATGAGAACCAGTCCCCTCCGCCCCCTAAATGCGCCCCCAGCCCCACAAATGCCCCCAGAACCCCCCAAATTGGCCCCCCCCAATTTATTCCCCCCCCCCCAGCGCCTGCCTCCACCTGGCCGAGATGCAGCGTCGGGTGCGGGAGGCACTGGCGGAACGCGAGCGGCTGCTGCGGGCACGGGTAGGACGGCGGGGGGTACAAAAGTGTGGGGGGGCACCAAGGGGGGTGTGGTCCATGGGGCTTGGGGGGACCCCAAGGGTTGGGGGGAACCAAAATGAGGGGAAAACCAAGTGTGCGGGGTGCGGTTGCCGGGGGGACGCATTTGCGGGGCGCACCGGGGGGGGAACCAAAATGAGGGGGGAACCAAGTGTGCGGGGTGCGGTTGCCGAGGGGACGCATTTGCGGGGCGCACCGGGGGGGGGAACCAAAATGAGGGGGGAACCAAGTGTGCGGGGTGCGGTTGCCGAGGGGACGCATTTGCGGGGCGCACCGGGGGGGGGAACCAAAATGAGGGGGGAACCAAGTGTGCGGGGTGCGGTTGCCGGGGGGACGCATTTGCAGGGCGCACCGGGGGAGGAACCAAAATGAGGGGGGAACCAAGTGTGCGGGGTGCGGTTGCTGGGGGGACGCATTTGCGGGGAGCACCGACGGGGTCCATGGGGCTTGAGGGGAACCCAAGGGGGGGGGGGGGGAACCAAAATGAGGGGGGAACCAAGTGTGCGGGGTGCGGTTGCCAGGGGGTTAGGGTTAGGGTTAGGGTTTTGGTTTAGGGTTAGGGTTCGTTAGGGTTAGGGCTAGGGTTATCATTAGGGGGTTAGGGGTAGTGTTAGGGGGGTAGGGTTAGGGGTTAGGGATAGGGTTAGGGTTAGGGTTAGGGTTAGGGTTAGGGGTAGGGGTAGGGGTAGGGGTAGGGGTAGGGTTAGGGTTAGGGTTAGGGTTAGGGTTAGGGTTAGGGGTTAGGGTTAGGGTTAGGGTCAGGGTAAGGGTCAGAGTCAGGGTAAGCGTAGTGAGATCCTCTCCTGAGCCTATGTTATTTTCCAAAGATTGATTGACGCTTTTAAGGTTTCAGGGGTAGGGCACTAGGGTTGGGTTTCAGGGTAAGTATTCTCAGGGTTTATGTTTAGGATTTTAAGTTGTTTAGGTTTGGATTTTTAACGGTTAGTATTTTAGGGATTTGGGGTTTAAGGTTTTAAGTTTTTCAGGGTTACTGTGTTAGGGTTTTAGAGTTTATGGGTTGTAGTGTTGAAAGGTTTTTTAGGGTTAGGGTCTTAGGGTTTTCTTGTTGGTCAATTATTTAGGGTTAGGGTTTTAAAATTTTATTTTTATTTATTTATTTATTTATTTATTTATTTATTTTTTCAGGTTAGGTTCTCCAGGGTTAGGGTTTGGAGTGTCCTAATTTTTTGGGTTAGGGTTTGGAGCATCTTAATTTTTTGCGTTAGGGTTTTGAGCGTCTTAATATTTTGTGTTAGTGCTTTGAGTGTCTTATTTTTTTGGATTAGTGTTTGGAGCGTTTTTGGGTTTAGGTTTTTGGGTTTTTAGGTTTTAGTTTTTGGGTTTAGGTTTTGAGAGTCCTATTTTTTGGGCTCGGGATTTGAACGTCTTAATTTTGTGGGCTTGGGATTTGAACGTCTTAATTTATTGGGTTAGGAGTTTTAGGCATAGGTCTTCAGGTGTTTAGTGTGGTAAATATTTTGGGTTATGTCTGTAGGGGTTTCGAGGATTTTTAGGGTTAGGGCTTGAGGCTTTTTTGTAAAGGCGGTAAGGGCTAGGGTTACAGTGCGTGCTGGTAAATGTAATTCTTGAAAACTCGGCCCGTGATTGGCTGTTCCGGCTGTCCAAGGAATGCTGGTAAATATAGTTTTCCGGCACCAGGCTTCCGGGAGGCCATGTTGGGTGCCCAGAGCATGCCTGGAAATGCAGGGTTAGGGTTAGGGTTAGGGTTAGGGCACATTTTAGCGCGCCGCCGCCCAGACACATTTTAGCGCGGCGCCGCCCGGACACATTTAAGCACGGCGCCGCCTGGGCACATTTAGCGCGGCGCCGCCCAGACACATTTTAGCGCGGCGCCGCCCGGACACATTGTACTTGTGGAGCTGGGAGGTTGTGGGGAACATCTGGAGAAGGTGCCTGTAGGGTTTGGGGGAGCACCTGCAGGGTTTGGGGTGGGATCTGTGGGGCTGGGGGGGGTCTCTATGGGGCCGGGGGGGTTTTGGGGGGGTTGTGATTCTATGGGATGTTGCGAAACCATTTGTTGTCGACGGAAGGAAGACACAGACGCTCAATATGAGTGATCAGTGAACTTCGATTTATTGGATAGCTCAGTCGTCTTTTATCTAATTCAATATAATTAGCTCATACATATTGCAAAAGCTAAGCTCATGATTGGTTAGTGCATTTCTCTATTCTATCAGCTAGTTTCCCACCAAAATAACACAGTTAGTACTTTCCCAGCATACCAACAGATATCACGTTCTTGTACCTGAAACCTCCCTGAAACCTCCCTAAAACCTCCCAGAACTTACATTCCTTCCCAGGCTGCATTTACGTATTTTCTCAGGCTCATTTGAGCTGTGTTCGATACTTTGTTACCTCGCGGCCTCCCAGCTGCTCAACATCCACATGACCTACTTCACTTACCCATTCCTCCACAATTCCCCCGTTTTTATTTTGTGCTACAAACACCTTCTTTGTGAGTTGTTCTAGTTTCCTAGATAAGCAGCTAAAGACTACCTGCGCAGCAATTATAATCAATACAATTATAAGCAAAAAGCGAAGTCCCTCTTTGATTAAGTTAAAAACCCATCCCCCTACATTTCCAAAGACAGATTTAAGCCAATCATCAAACCAATTATTCTGTATCGTAATTTTTTGTGTATGATCCATTAACCATTTTAATTGATTGTGAATTGATTGCCCATGATCAGAGAGATTAAAGCAACACATTCCTTCTACATCTTCACACCCATGTCCTTGAGCTAGTAGCAAGAAATCAATTGCAGCTCTATTTTGTAACACAGCATGTCTTATGCTCCCCATATCTTGCGACATTTCAGAAAGAACTTGTGTTGTTACATTTGATTGTTTAACAGCCCAACAAGCAAGCCTATTAATGTTAGTCAAAGCGTGTGCAGTTCCCACACCAGGCACTAAAGAAGCAAAGAATCTTTTTGCTGGACCCCACAATTCTACATTATCATTGCAGTCAGAACCCAAAGTTTTTAATTCTCGTTTAATTCTTCTGCTCCCTGTCAAGTTCTGACACGAGTGCAAATCTGGAACGAAAAGTGTGAGTCGTCCTAGGTAACACGGTCCCCCAAAAGCATTAGCTGGTATTCCTTGCCATGCACGGTCCCCACAGATTAAAAACATGCCAGGTGGCAAAGCTTTGGCCTGACTTTGAAACCAGATCGAATTGGTGTCACTTATTTCATACGCCCCAAATGGTACACTAATGTTCCCGGTGTTGTTCCATCCACAGTAATGTCCATTGGCCTCAAATCCAGGGGTCCTCGATGTTATGTTGGTCCAGTGCGCTTTATTTTGTTTCCCTTCATGGAGTACAAAGCATGTTTGTGTCCAGTTACTACTGCTATTCCCCACTACCACAGACCCCAGGAGATCCAGTTCTTGAGGGTCCCATGGCAATGAGTTATTAAGAGCTTGCAAGGCAGCAACTACTCCATCCGAGACATTAGCAGAAAAGGATCTAGTGAGTAAAGTAACACTGGCAGAATATGGTGCTAACATTTCACTCAGTTCCTTTGGATCCCCTATTGGGACCCCAAATAAGCACGTTCTAAAAGGATCAGATGCAGAAGCAAGAGACAGACAAAATGAACTCTGTCTGGTTTCATTAGCCCAGGTGACCCACATATTCTGCTGAGGGTCAATCTTCCCTAAGATAGCATTACCATGTCCAGCCATTATTATAACTGATAGCATAATCAAAGTCCCTTGTTCTGTTACTTCAGCCATGATCGTTGTCATCCTCTTCTTTCTTGATGGCTGGCTTTACACACCGACTAGGCACCCAGGTTGGATCTGTAGGGGAAGAGACACATACATAACCTCGTCCCACATAAATCACATCAGCAGGCCCTAACCATTGCCCTGTTTTCATATCTCTGTACAGTACTCTCATAGCACATTTATTATCATTTTCAGATTTGGTATAATGTCGTGCTGCAGGTGGTTCGTCATGTTCCCCAAAAACACACAAATGATTTAGAACAAATAGAGTCTTGTCTACCCTTTCTCTAACATCAATAATGTCTTTAAACTTTTCTAAATATTGTTTAACTGTTCCATTAGCCCTTTCCACAATAGCCTGACCAGTTGGTGAATGTGGAATACCAGTAATATGTTTAATGTCCCATAGTTCCATGAATCGCTTGAATGGCCCACTAACATAGGCTGGACCATTATCAGTCTTTATAGTCTGTGGTACTCCCATTACTGCAAAACAACTGGCAAGATGACGTCGTACATCCCGAACTTTTTCCCCAGGCTGCGGTGTAGCCCAGATCATGTGACTATAAGTGTCTATTGTTACATGCAGATATTTCAATCGTCCAAATGCTGGAACATGAGTGACATCCATTTGCCACACTTCATTGGCTTTAAGCCCTCTTGGGTTTGTCCCGACTCCGAGACCCACCCCTGAGTTATAATTGCTACATATTGGACAAGCTTTTACTATCGCTTGTGCATCAGCTCTAGATAGTTTGTAAGCCCGCGCAAGTCCCTTAGCATTCTGGTGAAAAATAGCATGAGCCTCCCTAGCTCTACAGAAGGGAGATAATGGCGCTTCAGTGGCTGGAGCGGCAACTAATTTATCCGCCCGAGCATTGCCTTCTCCCAGTCCCTCTATCCATTGATGACTTCGTATATGTATCACCGCATAGGATTTGCTTCTCTGCGCTATAGCAAGCTGTAAGCTAGTTAATAGTTCTGCAAGGCGTTCATTTTTTACATCTCTTAAAGCAGAGTCCTCTATACGATTAGCTATACCTACTACATACAGAGAATCAGATACTACATTTAAAGGGGCATCTTTCCATTTTATAAATGTCCACACAACCGCATAGAGCTCTAATGTCTGTAATGAATCGTTGTCCCGGCCCTTTAAAATTTGGTGTTGCCAGCCTTGTTCGTCTTTCCATGTTATTGCAGCGGACTTGGAGCGCTTCCCAGCGTCCGTGAAAACAGTTACTGCATCTGCTAACAGAGAATCCGACCGCTTGGGCTGGGTTATCCATGCTTGGTTTTCCATCCATGACAATATAGTTGATTGTAATGTCTTTGCCACTATTGTGGCACCATCCTGTAATAATGCAGCTTGTAGTTTTTCAGAATTCTGTATGTACCATTCCAAGTCACCTGGCTTTATTGGTAGCCAGATTGTACTTGGTGGAACTCCGTCTATTTGTAGTATCCGATTTCTTCCTTTCCTTATTAATTCTGACAGCGTGTCAATTTTTTCTTGAATTGTTCTTCGGGGTTGCAATGGGGGAGCTGTCCACTCCAATACCACAGTTTCCATTTCCTTTTCCCCCGTTTTTATTTTTTGCTGTGTGATAGCACCCATCAAGTATTGTGGACCACACAAAACAGTAAAATCCAGTGGCCTGTCAGGTATGCGTCGATGTGTGACACGCGTTGTGATCAATGATGCAATTTGTTGTAATATTTCCGACTGTTGTTCTGATAATGTCACCTTTGCGGCAGGATCAGTTCCTTTTAATAAAGGTCGAAGGGAATTCAACAGTTCATTTGGAATTCTGACCACTGGCCTAATCCACTGTAAATCTCCCAGCAGTTTTTGAGCATCATTGAGAGTTGTGATGTTCGATTGGATAGTAAGTTTCTGAGGCTGAATAGTAGAATCTGTGATTTTCCACCCTAAGTATTTCCAAGGGCTTGTCTCCTGAATTTTTTCTGGTGCAATTACCAGTCCCATTTGTTTAAGAGCAGCTGCCAGGGCATTTTTCTGCTGTAAGGAAAATATCTCCTCCTGGGCTAGCAAAATATCGTCCATGTAATGGTAAATAATTGTTTTTGGCCATGCGCGGCGAATTGATTGAAGTGCTGCATCAACATAGAGCTGACATAAGGTAGGTGAATTACGCATGCCCTGAGGCAACACAGTCCATTCAAATCTCTGATACGGTCCTTCACGATTTATAGCAGGAAGTGTAAAAGCAAACCTCTGTTTATCATTGTCATGTAATGCAATTGTAAAAAAGCAGTCCTTGAGATCCACAATTAGTAATTTCCACCCTTCTGGTATCATAGCAGGATTAGGTAATCCAGGTTGCAGTGCTCCCATAGCACACATCTGATTATTAACTGCTCGTAAGTCATGTAGCAAACGGTATTTCCCTGATTTTTTGGGAATCACAAAAATCGGAGTATTCCAAGGGCTTGTTGACAGTCTCAAATGCCCTTGTTGATACTGTTCCTGTACTAATTTATGAGCATGTAAAAGACTTTCCCGTTTTAGTGGCCACTGCTCAACCCATACAGGTTCATCAGTTTTCCATTTAAGTGGGATTGGGAAAGTCCAAGCAATGGCCACACCTAAAAATTTTGATGATCTGTCGTGAGAATTGCTCCCATTTGGCCAAGGATATCTCGCCCTACCAGCGCTTGTACTCCTTCAGGTAGTGATAAGATGGAGACACTGCATTGTACCACCTTATCACCTATTGTCCATTGTAGCACTGGTGACCGACGAGCAAGAGTCATACCTCCTACTCCCGAAACTGTGGCATTAGACTCAAATGTAGGCCAATGTGAGGGCCAATCCTTTGTGCTGATTATAGATACATCAGCACCAGTGTCCAACAATGCCTCAATCTGTATTTTCTCATCCTTTAAACACACAGTGACTTTTTGTCGTGGTCTGTGTCGCATACCAAGTGTCAACAAAGCCACTTTTCCCGTGGAGCCAAATGCTCCCAGTCCTCGATGCTTTGCAGATTCCGATGCTAATGATTCAGCAAGATGAGGCAATGGGATCAACTGTGCTATTTTTGTGCCTTTCGGCACATGAATTGGAGGAAACATTGCAGAAACCATAATTTGTATTTCCCCAAAGTAATCCTTGTCAATAAGTCCAGTTAATATTTGTAATCCATTCATGGTGGCAGACGATCTCCCTATTAACAAAGCTCCCACAGGTTCCTTATTAACAATAACTGGTCCAATAAGTCCTGTTTTTATCCTGGTGGGTCTCGAATCCAATAAAGTCACATCGACTGCGGTTGCCAAATCCAGGCCGAGGCTCCCTCTGGTGGCTGGTCGGAGAAAAAGGGATTCGTCGCAGCTGGTGCTGGTGCTGTTGCCGTCGCTGCCGTTGTCGTAAAAGCCACTTTTTGTGTCGTCGCGGGGCGGCTCCTCCCGCTGCTCCGGCCGTTTCCCGACGCATTTCGGCGGCATGCTGAAGTGCTGTGAGTATTTGTTTGACAATTTTGGCACCACACAGATTCTATTTTGCAGTTCCGTCTAATGTGTCCCGCAACACCACATCGAAAACAACGATATTGCGGTGTCGATACTCGTCCACCGGGGGTTTGCAAAGGAGCAAGGGCTGCAAATACTTTTGACTGTTCTTTCACATTATCACCTAATTGTTTTACTGCTTCTACTAACATAGTCTGTGGGCCTACAGGTACCTGAGACATTCTGTCCAATCCTTCCTCTATTGTCCAAGTACTCGGTAACGTAGCTAATATACTACGAGTTGAAGGGTTACAATTTTGGAGTGCACATTGCTTTAGTATAGTGCCTTTAAGATAATCAGGAACTCCCGCTGCTTGTATCGCATTTGCTACCCGATCGATAAACAACCCGAATGGTTCCTCCCTGCCCTGTTTAATTCCCATGTAGGACGGCATTCCCCCTGGCTCTCTAATTTGTTCTAATGCTCTTCTGGCTAGATTCATTGATACCTTAGCTTTGTCTGGTCCCAAGAGTGCCTGCGCCTCTGTTCTAAAATATGGTCCCATGCCCAGTAATTCGTCTAATGTAACACCATACAAGGGATCCCCAGGCGCGCGTATTATCGCTACCTCTTCTTGACAGATACCATGCCAATATGCATTAAACAAAAGTTGTTAATGCTGTGTCAAGATTAGTTTCATTATGCTACGAATATCTCCTGGGAGCAAAATATTTGTCCCCCAAATATAGTCTAACATTTGACGAGTAGGTTCTCCCTTTAATCCAGACTCATTTACTGTAGATCGTAATTGTGTTAATAGTTTCCAATCTAAATTAGTCAACTGAGCCTGTACATTTCCCTGTGCATCTGGAGGTGAATACACCACCGGATAGGCTGTTGTTATTTGTGCTGCTACTTCAAGAGTCCCTTCCTTCATTGCTTCATGTGCTATTTTTTTCCATGTCTCCTCCCTGTCCTGTATATTGATTTTAAATGGACTTGTTGAGAATGAATTTGTACCTGACTCCTCACCCACCCTTTCTTTATTCTCTGATTGTACGGGCGGAGGTACAGGCGGAGCTGTCGGTGGCTGTGACTGTGAAGGTTCTTCTTCCCCTGATATGGGTACCGAAGTCCCTTGTGGAATTATAACTGTTCTATATGATGGTGGAGAGGGGTAAGCTTGTTCCTCAGCTCTTTGCTGAGTAGAGGAAGAAGCAGAAGCCCCCCCCTTCTGACTGGATGATCCTAATCGTTCTGTTGCAGCAGCAGCTATTTTTTGTTCAGCTTGATGTGTTGCTAATGCATTAGTTACCGCCCTCCATGGCTTCATCAATTTTTTTGCTATTTTATCATCACTAATTACTTCATCAAATAATTTGTCCCCAAACTTCCTCCACTCTGCTTGTTCAAACACAGTATCAGGATTTAAAAAACAACCCTTAACTACCCCATAAGCTAATAACTTTGGCAATTCCTTTTTACAACATATATCCTGTGTGCCCCGCTTTTCTAAAAAGCATTTGAGCAAATTATACGCCGCTTGTCTCTCCATACCTTTATATACGTCGGTACCGTTGCAGCCTTTGCAAAGACCTCGGCGACGCTTTCCGGCGGGACCCTCTATAGGCTCATCCCGGGTGCGAGGACTCCCTTTCCGAGCTGCGGGTGCGGGTGTGGTTCCATTCACCTTTCAGGCCTCGGGTGCGGGGATTCAGCAATTTGTAATCCTTTTCACCTCCTGAGCTGCGTTGCAGGACCGGTCCTTGTATTCCGTCCAACCGTGGCTCGCAGGTACAATTCCAGCGCAGGTTCAACTCCAGCGAAGTCCCTGTTCCTGTATTGCAGGTCCCTGTTCGGGCGCCATTTGTTGCGAAACCATTTGTTGTCGACGGAAGGAAGACACAGACGCTCAATATGAGTGATCAGTGAACTTCGATTTATTGGATAGCTCAGTCGTCTTTTATCTAATTCAATATAATTAGCTCATACATATTGCAAAAGATAAGCTCATGATTGGTTAGTGCATTTCTCTATTCTATCAGCTAGTTTCCCACCAAAATAACACAGTTAGTACTTTCCCAGCATACCAACAGATATCACGTTCTTGTACCTGAAACCTCCCTGAAACCTCCCTAAAACCTCCCAGAACTTACATTCCTTCCCAGGCTGCATTTACGTATTTTCTCAGGCTCATTTGAGCTGTGTTCGATACTTTGTTACCTCGCGGCCTCCCAGCTGCTCAACATCCACATGACCTACTTCACTTACCCATTCCTCCACAATGGGGTGCCCCCCCCAAAGCCCCAACCCGCGGCTGACCTAGCATTTTAGCGTGGCCGCCGTCCACCGGCAGCTTCATGCCCGTCTTCCGCTCCCAGTGGCCCGCGGGGCGCCTGGTGGCCCTACCGGCGTCACCAGCGGCCACCTTGGGGTCAACAGCGGTGATTTTGGGGTCAACGGCAGCGGTTTTGGGGTTTCGGTCTGGGGGGTGCTGACATGCCCCCCCCCGCACCCCCCCAGGCATCCTGGCCCTGCAGCTGCCCCCGGGGGGGCTCAACGCCGAGTCCTACAGATGAGAACCAGTCCCCTCCACCCCCTAAATGCGCCCCCAGCCCCACAAATGCCCCCAGAACCCCCCAAATTGCCCCCCCCCAATTTATTCCCCCCCCCCCAGCGCCTGCCTCCACCTGGCCGAGATGCAGCGTCGGGTGCGGGAGGCACTGGCGGAACGCGAGCGGCTGCTGCGGGCACGGGTAGGACGGCGGGGGGTAAAAAATTGTGGGGGGGCACCAAGGGGGGTGTGGTCCATGGGGCTTGGGGGGACCCCAAGGGTTGGGGGGAACCAAAATGAGGGGAAAACCAAGTGTGCGGGGTGCGGTTGCCGGGGGGACGCATTTGCGGGGCGCACCGGGGGGGGAACCAAAATGAGGGGGGAACCAAGTGTGCGGGGTGCGGTTGCCGAGGGGACGCATTTGCGGGGCGCACCGGGGGGGGAACCAAAATGAGGGGGGAACCAAGTGTGCGGGGTGCGGTTGCCGGGGGGACGCATTTGCGGGGAGCACCGAGGGGGTCCATGGGGCTTGAGGGGAACCCAAGGGGGGGGGGGGGGAACCAAAATGAGGGGGGAACCAAGTGTGCGGGGTGCGGTTGCCAGGGGGTTAGGGTTAGGGTTAGGGTTTTGGTTTAGGGTTAGGGTTCGTTAGGGTTAGGGCTAGGGTTATCATTAGGGGGTTAGGGGTAGTGTTAGGGGGGTAGGGTTAGGGGTTAGGGTTAGGGTTAGGGTTAGGGTTAGGGTTAGGGTTAGGGTTAGGGGTAGGGGTAGGGGTAGGGTTAGGGTTAGGGTTAGGGTTAGGGTTAGGGGTTAGGGTTAGGGTTAGGGTCAGGGTAAGGGTCAGAGTCAGGGTAAGCGTAGTGAGATCCTCTCCTGAGCCTATGTTATTTTCCAAAGATTGATTGACGCTTTTAAGGTTTCAGGGGTAGGGCACTAGGGTTGGGTTTCAGGGTAAGTATTCTCAGGGTTTATGTTTAGGATTTTAAGTTGTTTAGGTTTGGATTTTTAACGGTTAGTATTTTAGGGATTTGGGGGTTAAGGTTTTAAGTTTTTCAGGGTTACTGTGTTAGGGTTTTAGAGTTTATGGGTTGTAGTGTTGAAAGGTTTTTTAGGGTTAGGGTCTTAGGGTTTTCTTGTTGGTCAATTATTTAGGGTTAGGGTTTTAAAATTTTTTATTTATTTATTTATTTATTTATTTATTTATTTATTTATTTATTTTTTCAGGTTAGGTTCTCCAGGGTTAGGGTTTGGAGTGTCCTAATTTTTTGGGTTAGGGTTTGGAGCATCTTAATTTTTTGCGTTAGGGTTTTGAGCATCTTAATATTTTGTGTTAGTGCTTTGAGTGTCTTATTTTTTTGGATTAGTGTTTGGAGCGTTTTTGGGTTTAGGTTTTTGGGTTTTTAGGTTTTAGTTTTTGGGTTTAGGTTTTGAGAGTCCTATTTTTTGGGCTCGGGATTTGAACGTCTTAAATTTGTGGGCTTGGGATTTGAACGTCTTAATTTATTGGGTTAGGAGTTTTAGGCATAGGTCTTCAGGTGTTTAGTGTGGTAAATATTTTGGGTTATGTCTGTAGGGGTTTCGAGGATTTTTAGGGTTAGGGCTTGAGGCTTTTTTGTAAAGGCGGTAAGGGCTAGGGTTACAGTGCGTGCTGGTAAATGTAATTCTTGAAAACTCGGCCCGTGATTGGCTGTTCCGGCTGTCCAAGGAATGCTGGTAAATATAGTTTTCCGGCACCAGGCTTCCGGGAGGCCATGTTGGGTGCCCAGAGCATGCCTGGAAATGCAGGGTTAGGGTTAGGGTTAGGGTTAGGGCACATTTTAGCGCGCCGCCGCCCAGACACATTTTAGCGCGGCGCCGCCCGGACACATTTAAGCACGGCGCCGCCTGGGCACATTTAGCGCGGCGCCGCCCAGACACATTTTAGCGCGGCGCCGCCCGGACACATTGTACTTGTGGAGCTGGGAGGTTGTGGGGAACATCTGGAGAAGGTGCCTGTAGGGTTTGGGGGAGCACCTGCAGGGGTTGGGGTGGGATCTGTGGGGCTGGGGGGGGTCTCTATGGGGCCGGGGGGGTTTTGGGGGGGTTGTGATTCTATGGGGTGCCCCCCCCAAAGCCCCAACCCGCGGCTGACCTAGCATTTTAGCGTGGCCGCCGTCCACCGGCAGCTTCATGCCCATCTTCCGCTCCCAGTGGCCCGCGGGGCGCCCGGTGGCCCTACCGGCGTCACCAGCGGCCACCTTGGGGTCAACAGCGGCGATTTTGGGGTCAACGGCAGCGGTTTTGGGGTTTCGGTCTGGGGGGTGCTGACATGCCCCCCCCCGCACCCCCCCAGGCATCCTGGCCCTGCAGCTGCCCCCGGGGGGGCTCAACGCCGAGTCCTACAGATGAGAACCAGTCCCCTCCGCCCCCTAAATGCGCCCCCAGCCCCACAAATGCCCCCAGAACCCCCCAAATTGGCCCCCCCCAATTTATTCCCCCCCCCCCAGCGCCTGCCTCCACCTGGCCGAGATGCAGCGTCGGGTGCGGGAGGCACTGGCGGAACGCGAGCGGCTGCTGCGGGCACGGGTAGGACGGCGGGGGGTACAAAATTGTGGGGGGGCACCAAGGGGGGTGTGGTCCATGGGGCTTGGGGGGACCCCAAGGGTTGGGGGGAACCAAAATGAGGGGAAAACCCAGTGTGCGGGGTGCGGTTGCCGGGGGGACGCATTTGCGGGGCACACCGGGGGGGGAACCAAAATGAGGGGGGAACCAAGTGTGCGGGGTGCGGTTGCCGAGGGGACGCATTTGCGGGGCGCACCGGGGGGGGAACCAAAATGAGGGGGGAACCAAGTGTGCGGGGTGCGGTTGCCGGGGGGACGCATTTGCGGGGCACACCGGGGGGGGAACCAAAATGAGGGGGGAACCAAGTGTGCGGGGTGCGGTTGCCAGGGGGTTAGGGTTAGGGTTAGGGTTTTGGTTTAGGGTTAGGGTTCGTTAGGGTTAGGGCTAGGGTTATCATTAGGGGGTTAGGGGTAGTGTTAGGGGGGTAGGGTTAGGGGTTAGGGTTAGGGTTAGGGTTAGGGTTAGGGTTAGGGTTAGGGTTAGGGGTTAGGGTTAGGGTTAGGGTCAGGGTAAGGGTCAGAGTCAGGGTAAGCGTAGTGAGATCCTCTCCTGAGCCTATGTTATTTTCCAAAGATTGATTGACGCTTTTAAGGTTTCAGCGGTAGGGCACTAGGGTTGGGTTTCAGGGTAAGTATTCTCAGGGTTTATGTTTAGGATTTTAAGTTGTTTAGGTTTGGATTTTTAACGGTTAGTATTTTAGGGATTTGGGGGTTAAGGTTTTAAGTTTTTCAGGGTTAGTGTGTTAGGGTTTTAGAGTTTATGGGTTGTAGTGTTGAAAGGTTTTTTAGGGTTAGGGTCTTAGGGTTTTCTTGTTGGTCAATTATTTAGGGTTAGGGTTTTAAAATTTTATTTTTATTTATTTATTTATTTATTTATTTATTTATTTATTTATTTTTTCAGGTTAGGTTCTCCAGGGTTAGGGTTTGGAGTGTCCTAATTTTTTGGGTTAGGGTTTGGAGCATCTTAATTTTTTGCGTTAGGGTTTTGAGCATCTTAATATTTTGTGTTAGTGCTTTGAGTGTCTTATTTTTTTGGATTAGTGTTTGGAGCGTTTTTGGGTTTAGGTTTTTGGGTTTTTAGGTTTTAGTTTTTGGGTTTAGGTTTTGAGAGTCCTATTTTTTGGGCTCGGGATTTGAACGTCTTAATTTTGTGGGCTTGGGATTTGAACGTCTTAATTTATTGGGTTAGGAGTTTTAGGCATAGGTCTTCAGGTGTTTAGTGTGGTAAATA
>NC_092606.1:14427500-14442500 GCF_047663525.1 Anas platyrhynchos
TTTAGCGCGCCGCCGCCCAGACACATTTTAGCGCGGCGCCGCCCGGACACATTTAAGCACGGCGCCGCCTGGGCACATTTAGCGCGGCGCCGCCCAGACACATTTTAGCGCGGCGCCGCCCGGACACATTGTACTTGTGGAGCTGGGAGGTTGTGGGGAACATCTGGAGAAGGTGCCTGTAGGGTTTGGGGGAGCACCTGCAGGGTTTGGGGTGGGATCTGTGGGGCTGGGGGGGGTCTCTATGGGGCCGGGGGGGTTTTGGGGGGGTTGTGATTCTATGGGGTGCCCCCCCCAAAGCCCCAACCCGCGTCTGACCTAGCATTTTAGCGTGGCCGCCGTCCACCGGCAGCTTCATGCCCGTCTTCCGCTCCCAGTGGCCCGCGGGGCGCCCGGTGGCCCTACCGGCGTCACCAGCGGCCACCTTGGGGTCAACAGCGGCGATTTTGGGGTCAACGGCAGCGGTTTTGGGGTTTCGGTCTGGGGGGTGCTGACATGCCCCCCCCCGCACCCCCCCAGGCATCCTGGCCCTGCAGCTGCCCCCGGGGGGGCTCAACGCCGAGTCCTACAGATGAGAACCAGTCCCCTCCGCCCCCTAAATGCGCCCCCAGCCCCACAAATGCCCCCAGAACCCCCCAAATTGGCCCCCCCCAATTTATTCCCCCCCCCCCAGCGCCTGCCTCCACCTGGCCGAGATGCAGCGTCGGGTGCGGGAGGCACTGGCGGAACGCGAGCGGCTGCTGCGGGCACGGGTAGGACGGCGGGGGGTACAAAATTGTGGGGGGGCACCAAGGGGGGTGTGGTCCATGGGGCTTGGGGGGACCCCAAGGGTTGGGGGGAACCAAAATGAGGGGAAAACCAAGTGTGCGGGGTGCGGTTGCCGGGGGGACGCATTTGCGGGGCGCACCGGGGGGGGAACCAAAATGAGGGGGGAACCAAGTGTGCGGGGTGCGGTTGCCGGGGGGACGCATTTGCGGGGCGCACCGGGGGGGGGAACCAAAATGAGGGGGGAACCAAGTGTGCGGGGTGCGGTTGCCGAGGGGACGCATTTGCGGGGCGCACCGGGGGGGGGAACCAAAATGAGGGGGGAACCAAGTGTGCGGGGTGCGGTTGCCGGGGGGACGCATTTGCGGGGAGCACCGAGGGGGTCCATGGGGCTTGAGGGTAACCCAAGGGGGGGGGGGAGGGAACCAAAATGAGGGGGGAACCAAGTGTGCGGGGTGCGGTTGCCAGGGGGTTAGGGTTAAGGTTAGGGTTTTGGTTTAGGGTTAGGGTTCGTTAGGGTTAGGGCTAGGGTTATCATTAGGGGGTTAGGGGTAGTGTTAGGGGGGTAGGGTTAGGGGTTAGGGTTAGGGTTAGGGTTAGGGTTAGGGTTAGGGTTAGGGTTAGGGTTAGGGTTAGGGTTAGGGGTAGGGTTAGGGTTAGGGTTAGGGTTAGGGTTAGGGTTAGGGTTAGGGTTAGGGTTAGGGGTTAGGGTTAGGGTTAGGGTCAGGGTAAGGGTCAGAGTCAGGGTAAGCGTAGTGAGATCCTCTCCTGAGCCTATGTTATTTTCCAAAGATTGATTGACGCTTTTAAGGTTTCAGGGGTAGGGCACTAGGGTTGGGTTTCAGGGTAAGTATTCTCAGGGTTTATGTTTAGGATTTTAAGTTGTTTAGGTTTGGATTTTTAACGGTTAGTATTTTAGGGATTTGGGGGTTAAGGTTTTAAGTTTTTCAGGGTTACTGTGTTAGGGTTTTAGAGTTTATGGGTTGTAGTGTTGAAAGGTTTTTTAGGGTTAGGGTCTTAGGGTTTTCTTGTTGGTCAATTATTTAGGGTTAGGGTTTTAAAATTTTATTTTTATTTATTTATTTATTTATTTATTTATTTATTTATTTATTTATTTATTTTTTCAGGTTATGTTCTCCAGGGTTAGGGTTTGGAGTGTCCTAATTTTTTGGGTTAGGGTTTGGAGCATCTTAATTTTTTGCGTTAGGGTTTTGAGCATCTTAATATTTTGTGTTAGTGCTTTGAGTGTCTTATTTTTTTGGATTAGTGTTTGGAGCATTTTTGGGTTTAGGTTTTTGGGTTTTTAGGTTTTAGTTTTTGGGTTTAGGTTTTGAGAGTCCTATTTTTTGGGCTCGGGATTTGAACGTCTTAATTTTGTGGGCTTGGGATTTGAACGTCTTAATTTATTGGGTTAGGAGTTTTAGGCATAGGTCTTCAGGTGTTTAGTGTGGTAAATATTTTGGGTTATGTCTGTAGGGGTTTCGAGGATTTTTAGGGTTAGGGCTTGAGGCTTTTTTGTAAAGGCGGTAAGGGCTAGGGTTACAGTGCGTGCTGGTAAATGTAATTCTTGAAAACTCGGCCCGTGATTGGCTGTTCCGGCTGTCCAAGGAATGCTGGTAAATATAGTTTTCCGGCACCAGGCTTCCGGGAGGCCATGTTGGGTGCCCAGAGCATGCCTGGAAATGCAGGGTTAGGGTTAGGGTTAGGGTTAGGGCACATTTTAGCGCGCCGCCGCCCAGACACATTTTAGCGCGGCGCCGCCCGGACACATTTAAGCACGGCGCCGCCTGGGCACATTTAGCGCGGCGCCGCCCAGACACATTTTAGCGCGGCGCCGCCCGGACACATTGTACTTGTGGAGCTGGGAGGTTGTGGGGAACATCTGGAGAAGGTGCCTGTAGGGTTTGGGGGAGCACCTGCAGGGTTTGGGGTGGGATCTGTGGGGCTGGGGGGGGTCTCTATGGGGCCGGGGGGGTTTTGGGGGGGTTGTGATTCTATGGGGTGCCCCCCCCAAAGCCCCAACCCGCGTCTGACCTAGCATTTTAGCGTGGCCGCCGTCCACCGGCAGCTTCATGCCCGTCTTCCGCTCCCAGTGGCCCGCGGGGCGCCCGGTGGCCCTACCGGCGTCACCAGTGGCCACCTTGGGGTCAACAGCGGCGATTTTGGGGTCAACGGCAGCGGTTTTGGGGTTTCGGTCTGGGGGGTGCTGACATGCCCCCCCCCGCACCCCCCCAGGCATCCTGGCCCTGCAGCTGCCCCCGGGGGGGCTCAACGCCGAGTCCTACAGATGAGAACCAGTCCCCTCCGCCCCCTAAATGCGCCCCCAGCCCCACAAATGCCCCCAGAACCCCCCAAATTGGCCCCCCCCAATTTATTCCCCCCCCCCAGCGCCTGCCTCCACCTGGCCGAGATGCAGCGTCGGGTGCGGGAGGCACTGGCGGAACGCGAGCGGCTGCTGCGGGCACGGGTAGGACGGCGGGGGGTACAAAATTGTGGGGGGGCACCAAGGGGGGTGTGGTCCATGGGGCTTGGGGGGACCCCAAGGGTTGGGGGGAACCAAAATGAGGGGAAAACCCAGTGTGCGGGGTGCGGTTGCCGGGGGGACGCATTTGCGGGGCACACCGGGGGGGAACCAAAATGAGGGGGGAACCAAGTGTGCGGGGTGCGGTTGCCGGGGGGACGCATTTGCGGGGCGCACCGGGGGGGGGACCAAAATGAGGGGGGAACCAAGTGCGCGGGGTGCAGTTGCCGAGGGGACGCATTTGCGGGGCGCACCGGGGGGGGGACCAAAATGAGGGGGGAACCAAGTGTGCGGGGTGCGGTTGCCAGGGGGTTAGGGTTAGGGTTAGGGTTTTGGTTTAGGGTTAGGGTTCGTTAGGGTTAGGGCTAGGGTTATCATTAGGGGGTTAGGGGTAGTGTTAGGGGGGTAGGGTTAGGGGTTAGGGTTAGGGTTAGGGTTAGGGTTAGGGTTAGGGTTAGGGTTAGGGTTAGGGGTTAGGGTTAGGGTTAGGGTCAGGGTAAGGGTCAGAGTCAGGGTAAGCGTAGTGAGATCCTCTCCTGAGCCTATGTTATTTTCCAAAGATTGATTGACGCTTTTAAGGTTTCAGGGGTAGGGCACTAGGGTTGGGTTTCAGGGTAAGTATTCTCAGGGTTTATGTTTAAGATTTTAAGTTGTTTAGGTTTGGATTTTTAACGGTTAGTATTTTAGGGATTTGGGGGTTAAGGTTTTAAGTTTTTCAGGGTTAGTGTGTTAGGGTTTTAGAGTTTATGGGTTGTAGTGTTGAAAGGTTTTTTAGGGTTAGGGTCTTAGGGTTTTCTTGTTGGTCAATTATTTAGGGTTAGGGTTTTAAAATTTTATTTTTATCTATTTATTTATTTATTTATTTATTTATTTATTTTTTCAGGTTAGGTTCTCCAGGGTTAGGGTTTGGAGTGTCCTAATTTTTTGGGTTAGGGTTTGGAGCATCTTAATTTTTTGCGTTAGGGTTTTGAGCATCTTAATATTTTGTGTTAGTGCTTTGAGTGTCTTATTTTTTTGGATTAGTGTTTGGAGCGTTTTTGGGTTTAGGTTTTTGGGTTTTTAGGTTTTAGTTTTTGGGTTTAGGTTTTGAGAGTCCTATTTTTTGGGCTCGGGATTTGAACGTCTTAATTTTGTGGGCTTGGGATTTGAACGTCTTAATTTATTGGGTTAGGAGTTTTAGGCATAGGTCTTCAGGTGTTTAGTGTGGTAAATATTTTGGGTTATGTCTGTAGGGGTTTCGAGGATTTTTAGGGTTAGGGCTTGAGGCTTTTTTGTAAAGGCGGTAAGGGCTAGGGTTACAGTGCGTGCTGGTAAATGTAATTCTTGAAAACTCGGCCCGTGATTGGCTGTTCCGGCTGTCCAAGGAATGCTGGTAAATATAGTTTTCCGGCACCAGGCTTCCGGGAGGCCATGTTGGGTGCCCAGAGCATGCCTGGAAATGCAGGGTTAGGGTTAGGGTTGGGGTTAGGGCACATTTTAGCG
Organism: Anas platyrhynchos; assembly: GCF_047663525.1. Classification (NCBI taxonomy): domain Eukaryota; kingdom Metazoa; phylum Chordata; class Aves; order Anseriformes; family Anatidae; genus Anas; species Anas platyrhynchos. The sequence continues at coordinate 14,432,266 of NC_092606.1, forward strand.
CGCCGCCGCCCAGACACATTTTAGCGCGGCGCCGCCCGGACACATTTAAGCTTGGCACCGCCTGGGCACATTTAGCGCGGCGCCGCCCAGACACATTTTAGCGCGGCGCCGCCCGGACACATTGTACTTGTGGAGCTGGGAGGTTGTGGGGAACATCTGGAGAAGGTGCCTGTAGGGTTTGGGGGAGCACCTGCAGGGTTTGGGGTGGGATCTGTGGGGCTGGGGGGGGTCTCTATGGGGCCGGGGGGGTTTTGGGGGGGTTGTGATTCTATGGGGTGCCCCCCCCAAAGCCCCAACCCGCGTCTGACCTAGCATTTTAGCGTGGCCGCCGTCCACCGGCAGCTTCATGCCCGTCTTCCGCTCCCAGTGGCCCGCGGGGCGCCCGGTGGCCCTACCGGCGTCACCAGCGGCCACCTTGGGGTAAACAGCGGCGATTTTGGGGTCAACGGCAGCGGTTTTGGGGTTTCGGTCCTGGGGGGTGCTGACATGCCCCCCCCCGTACCCCCCCAGGCATCCTGGCCCTGCAGCTGCCCCCGGGGGGGCTCAACGCCGAGTCCTACAGATGAGAACCAGTCCCCTCCGCCCCCTAAATGCGCCCCCAGCCCCACAAATGCCCCCAGAACCCCCCAAATTGGCCCCCCCCAATTTATTCCCCCCCCCCCAGCGCCTGCCTCCACCTGGCCGAGATGCAGCGTCGGGTGCGGGAGGCACTGGCGGAACGCGAGCGGCTGCTGCGGGCACGGGTAGGACGGCGGGGGGTACAAAAGTGTGGGGGGGCACCAAGGGGGGTGTGGTCCATGGGGCTTGGGGGGACCCCAAGGGTTGGGGGGAACCAAAATGAGGGGAAAACCAAGTGTGCGGGGTGCGGTTGCCGGGGGGACGCATTTGCGGGGCGCACCGGGGGGGGAACCAAAATGAGGGGGGAACCAAGTGTGCGGGGTGCGGTTGCCGGGGGGACGCATTTGCGGGGCGCACCGGGGGGGGGAACCAAAATGAGGGGGGAACCAAGTGTGCGGGGTGCGGTTGCCGAGGGGACGCATTTGCGGGGCGCACCGGGGGGGGGAACCAAAATGAGGGGGGAACCAAGTGTGCGGGGTGCGGTTGCCGGGGGGACGCATTTGCAGGGCGCACCGGGGGAGGAACCAAAATGAGGGGGGAACCAAGTGTGCGGGGTGCGGTTGCCGGGGGGACGCATTTGCGGGGAGCACCGAGGGGGTCCATGGGGCTTGAGGGGAACCCAAGGGGGGGGGGGAGGGAACCAAAATGAGGGGGGAACCAAGTGTGCGGGGTGCGGTTGCCAGGGGGTTAGGGTTAGGGTTAGGGTTTTGGTTTAGGGTTAGGGTTCGTTAGGGTTAGGGCTAGGGTTATCATTAGGGGGTTAGGGGTAGTGTTAGGGGGGTAGGGTTAGGGGTTAGGGTTAGGGTTAGGGTTAGGGTTAGGGTTAGGGTTAGGGTTAGGGTTAGGTGTAGGGGTAGGGTTAGGGTTAGGGTTAGGGTTAGGGGTTAGGGTTAGGGTTAGGGTCAGGGTAAGGGTCAGAGTCAGGGTAAGCGTAGTGAGATCCTCTCCTGAGCCTATGTTATTTTCCAAAGATTGATTGACGCTTTTAAGGTTTCAGGGGTAGGGCACTAGGGTTGGGTTTCAGGGTAAGTATTCTCAGGGTTTATGTTTAAGATTTTAAGTTGTTTAGGTTTGGATTTTTAACGGTTAGTATTTTAGGGATTTGGGGGTTAAGGTTTTAAGTTTTTCAGGGTTACTGTGTTAGGGTTTTAGAGTTTATGGGTTGTAGTGTTGAAAGGTTTTTTAGGGTTAGGGTCTTAGGGTTTTCTTGTTGGTCAATTATTTAGGGTTAGGGTTTTAAAATTTTATTTTTATTTATTTATTTATTTATTTATTTATTTATTTATTTATTTTTTCAGGTTAGGTTCTCCAGGGTTAGGGTTTGGAGTGTCCTAATTTTTTGGGTTAGGGTTTGGAGCATCTTAATTTTTTGCGTTAGGGTTTTGAGCATCTTAATATTTTGTGTTAGTGCTTTGAGTGTCTTATTTTTTTGGATTAGTGTTTGGAGCGTTTTTGGGTTTAGGTTTTTGGGTTTTTAGGGTTTAGTTTTTGGGTTTAGGTTTTGAGAGTCCTATTTTTTGGTCTCGGGATTTGAACGTCTTAATTTTGTGGGCTTGGGATTTGAACGTCTTAATTTATTGGGTTAGGAGTTTTAGGCATAGGTCTTCAGGTGTTTAGTGTGGTAAATATTTTGGGTTATGTCTGTAGGGGTTTCGAGGATTTTTAGGGTTAGGGCTTGAGGCTTTTTTGTAAAGGCGGTAAGGGCTAGGGTTACAGTGCGTGCTGGTAAATGTAATTCTTGAAAACTCGGCCCGTGATTGGCTGTTCCGGCTGTCCAAGGAATGCTGGTAAATATAGTTTTCCGGCACCAGGCTTCCGGGAGGCCATGTTGGGTGCCCAGAGCATGCCTGGAAATGCAGGGTTAGGGTTAGGGTTAGGGTTAGGGCACATTTTAGCGCGCCGCCGCCCAGACACATTTTAGCGCGGCGCCGCCCGGACACATTTAAGCACGGCGCCGCCTGGGCACATTTAGCGCGGCGCCGCCCAGACACATTTTAGCGCGGCGCCGCCCGGACACATTGTACTTGTGGAGCTGGGAGGTTGTGGGGAACATCTGGAGAAGGTGCCTGTAGGGTTTGGGGGAGCACCTGCAGGGTTTGGGGTGGGATCTGTGGGGCTGGGGGGGGTCTCTATGGGGCCGGGGGGGTTTTGGGGGGGTTGTGATTCTATGGGGTGCCCCCCCCAAAGCCCCAACCCGCGTCTGACCTAGCATTTTAGCGTGGCCGCCGTCCACCGGCAGCTTCATGCCCGTCTTCCGCTCCCAGTGGCCCGCGGGGCGCCCGGTGGCCCTACCGGCGTCACCAGCGGCCACCTTGGGGTCAACAGCGGCGATTTTGGGGTCAACGGCAGCGGTTTTGGGGTTTCGGTCTGGGGGGTGCTGACATGCCCCCCCCCGCACCCCCCCAGGCATCCTGGCCCTGCAGCTGCCCCCGGGGGGGCTCAACGTCGAGTCCTACAGATGAGAACCAGTCCCCTCCGCCCCCTAAATGCGCCCCCAGCCCCACAAATGCCCCCAGAACCCCCCAAATTGGCCCCCCCCAATTTATTCCCCCCCCCCAGCGCCTGCCTCCACCTGGCCGAGATGCAGCGTCGGGTGCGGGAGGCACTGGCGGAACGCGAGCGGCTGCTGCGGGCACGGGTAGGACGGCGGGGGGTACAAAAGTGTGGGGGGGCACCAAGGGGGGTGTGGTCCATGGGGCTTGGGGGGACCCCAAGGGTTGGGGGGAACCAAAATGAGGGGAAAACCCAGTGTGCGGGGTGCGGTTGCCGGGGGGACGCATTTGCGGGGCGCACCGGGGGGGGAACCAAAATGAGGGGGGAACCAAGTGTGCGGGGTGCGGTTGCCGGGGGGACGCATTTGCGGGGCGCACCGGGGGGGGGACCAAAATGAGGGGGGAACCAAGTGTGCGGGGTGCAGTTGCCGAGGGGACGCATTTGCGGGGCGCACCGGGGGGGGGACCAAAATGAGGGGGGAACCAAGTGTGCGGGGTGCGGTTGCCGAGGGGACGCATTTGCGGGGCGCACCGGGGGGGGAACCAAAATGAGGGGGGAACCAAGTGTGCGGGGTGCGGTTGCCAGGGGGTTAGGGTTAGGGTTAGGGTTTTGGTTTAGGGTTAGGGTTCGTTAGGGTTAGGGCTAGGGTTATCATTAGGGGGTTAGGGGTAGTGTTAGGGGGGTAGGGTTAGGGGTTAGGGTTAGGGTTAGGGTTAGGGTTAGGGTTAGGGTTAGGGTTAGGGTTAGGGTTAGGGTTAGGGGTTAGGGTTAGGGTTAGGGTCAGGGTAAGGGTCAGAGTCAGGGTAAGCGTAGTGAGATCCTCTCCTGAGCCTATGTTATTTTCCAAAGATTGATTGACGCTTTTAAGGTTTCAGGGGTAGGGCACTAGGGTTGGGTTTCAGGGTAAGTATTCTCAGGGTTTATGTTTAAGATTTTAAGTTGTTTAGGTTTGGATTTTTAACGGTTAGTATTTTAGGGATTTGGGGGTTAAGGTTTTAAGTTTTTCAGGGTTAGTGTGTTAGGGTTTTAGAGTTTATGGGTTGTAGTGTTGAAAGGTTTTTTAGGGTTAGGGTCTTAGGGTTTTCTTGTTGGTCAATTATTTAGGGTTAGGGTTTTAAAATTTTATTTTTATTTATTTATTTATTTATTTATTTATTTATTTATTTTTTCAGGTTAGGTTCTCCAGGGTTAGGGTTTGGAGTGTCCTAATTTTTTGGGTTAGGGTTTGGAGCATCTTAATTTTTTGCGTTAGGGTTTTGAGCATCTTAATATTTTGTGTTAGTGCTTTGAGTGTCTTATTTTTTTGGATTAGTGTTTGGAGCGTTTTTGGGTTTAGGTTTTTGGGTTTTTAGGTTTTAGTTTTTGGGTTTAGGTTTTGAGAGTCCTATTTTTTGGGCTCGGGATTTGAACGTCTTAATTTTGTGGGCTTGGGATTTGAACGTCTTAATTTATTGGGTTAGGAGTTTTAGGCATAGGTCTTCAGGTGTTTAGTGTGGTAAATATTTTGGGTTATGTCTGTAGGGGTTTCGAGGATTTTTAGGGTTAGGGCTTGAGGCTTTTTTGTAAAGGCGGTAAGGGCTAGGGTTACAGTGCGTGCTGGTAAATGTAATTCTTGAAAACTCGGCCCGTGATTGGCTGTTCCGGCTGTCCAAGGAATGCTGGTAAATATAGTTTTCCGGCACCAGGCTTCCGGGAGGCCATGTTGGGTGCCCAGAGCATGCCTGGAAATGCAGGGTTAGGGTTAGGGTTGGGGTTAGGGCACATTTTAGCGCGCCGCCGCCCAGACACATTTTAGCGCGGCGCCGCCCGGACACATTTAAGCTTGGCACCGCCTGGGCACATTTAGCGCGGCGCCGCCCAGACACATTTTAGCGCGGCGCCGCCCGGACACATTGTACTTGTGGAGCTGGGAGGTTGTGGGGAACATCTGGAGAAGGTGCCTGTAGGGTTTGGGGGAGCACCTGCAGGGCTTGGGGTGGGATCTGTGGGGCTGGGGGGGGTCTCTATGGGGCCGGGGGGGTTTTGGGGGGGTTGTGATTCTATGGGGTGCCCCCCCCAAAGCCCCAACCCGCGTCTGACCTAGCATTTTAGCGTGGCCGCCGTCCACCGGCAGCTTCATGCCCGTCTTCCGCTCCCAGTGGCCCGCGGGGCGCCCGGTGGCCCTACCGGCGTCACCAGTGGCCACCTTGGGGTCAACAGCGGCGATTTTGGGGTCAACGGCAGCGGTTTTGGGGTTTCGGTCTGGGGGGTGCTGACATGCCCCCCCCCGTACCCCCCCAGGCATCCTGGCCCTGCAGCTGCCCCCGGGGGGGCTCAACGTCGAGTCCTACAGATGAGAACCAGTCCCCTCCGCCCCCTAAATGCGCCCCCAGCCCCACAAATGCCCCCAGAACCCCCCAAATTGGCCCCCCCCAATTTATTCCCCCCCCCCAGCGCCTGCCTCCACCTGGCCGAGATGCAGCGTCGGGTGCGGGAGGCACTGGCGGAACGCGAGCGGCTGCTGCGGGCACGGGTAGGACGGCGGGGGGTACAAAAGTGTGGGGGGGCACCAAGGGGGGTGTGGTCCATGGGGCTTGGGGGGACCCCAAGGGTTGGGGGGAACCAAAATGAGGGGAAAACCCAGTGTGCGGGGTGCGGTTGCCGGGGGGACGCATTTGCGGGGCGCACCGGGGGGGGAACCAAAATGAGGGGGGAACCAAGTGTGCGGGGTGCGGTTGCCGGGGGGACGCATTTGCGGGGCGCACCGGGGGGGGGACCAAAATGAGGGGGGAACCAAGTGTGCGGGGTGCAGTTGCCGAGGGGACGCATTTGCGGGGCGCACCGGGGGGGGACCAAAATGAGGGGGGAACCAAGTGTGCGGGGTGCGGTTGCCGAGGGGACGCATTTGCGGGGCGCACCGGGGGGGGAACCAAAATGAGGGGGGAACCAAGTGTGCGGGGTGCGGTTGCCAGGGGGTTAGGGTTAGGGTTAGGGTTTTGGTTTAGGGTTAGGGTTCGTTAGGGTTAGGGCTAGGGTTATCATTAGGGGGTTAGGGGTAGTGTTAGGGGGGTAGGGTTAGGGGTTAGGGTTAGGGTTAGGGTTAGGGTTAGGGTTAGGGTTAGGGTTAGGGTCAGGGTAAGGGTCAGAGTCAGGGTAAGCGTAGTGAGATCCTCTCCTGAGCCTATGTTATTTTCCAAAGATTGATTGACGCTTTTAAGGTTTCAGGGGTAGGGCACTAGGGTTGGGTTTCAGGGTAAGTATTCTCAGGGTTTATGTTTAAGATTTTAAGTTGTTTAGGTTTGGATTTTTAACGGTTAGTATTTTAGGGATTTGGGGGTTAAGGTTTTAAGTTTTTCAGGGTTAGTGTGTTAGGGTTTTAGAGTTTATGGGTTGTAGTGTTGAAAGGTTTTTTAGGGTTAGGGTCTTAGGGTTTTCTTGTTGGTCAATTATTTAGGGTTAGGGTTTTAAAATTTTATTTTTATTTATTTATTTATTTATTTATTTATTTATTTATTTTTTCAGGTTAGGTTCTCCAGGGTTAGGGTTTGGAGTGTCCTAATTTTTTGGGTTAGGGTTTGGAGCATCTTAATTTTTTGCGTTAGGGTTTTGAGCATCTTAATATTTTGTGTTAGTGCTTTGAGTGTCTTATTTTTTTGGATTAGTGTTTGGAGCGTTTTTGGGTTTAGGTTTTTGGGTTTTTAGGTTTTAGTTTTTGGGTTTAGGTTTTGAGAGTCCTATTTTTTGGGCTCGGGATTTGAACGTCTTAATTTTGTGGGCTTGGGATTTGAACGTCTTAATTTATTGGGTTAGGAGTTTTAGGCATAGGTCTTCAGGTGTTTAGTGTGGTAAATATTTTGGGTTATGTCTGTAGGGGTTTCGAGGATTTTTAGGGTTAGGGCTTGAGGCTTTTTTGTAAAGGCGGTAAGGGCTAGGGTTACAGTGCGTGCTGGTAAATGTAATTCTTGAAAACTCGGCCCGTGATTGGCTGTTCCGGCTGTCCAAGGAATGCTGGTAAATATAGTTTTCCGGCACCAGGCTTCCGGGAGGCCATGTTGGGTGCCCAGAGCATGCCTGGAAATGCAGGGTTAGGGTTAGGGTTGGGGTTAGGGCACATTTTAGCGCGCCGCCGCCCAGACACATTTTAGCGCGGCGCCGCCCGGACACATTTAAGCTTGGCACCGCCTGGGCACATTTAGCGCGGCGCCGCCCAGACACATTTTAGCGCGGCGCCGCCCGGACACATTGTACTTGTGGAGCTGGGAGGTTGTGGGGAACATCTGGAGAAGGTGCCTGTAGGGTTTGGGGGAGCACCTGCAGGGTTTGGGGTGGGATCTGTGGGGCTGGGGGGGTCTCTATGGGGCCGGGGGGGTTTTGGGGGGGTTGTGATTCTATGGGGTGCCCCCCCCAAAGCCCCAACCCGCGGCTGACCTAGCATTTTAGCGTGGCCGCCGTCCACCGGCAGCTTCATGCCCGTCTTCCGCTCCCAGTGGCCCGCGGGGCGCCCGGTGGCCCTACCGGCGTCACCAGCGGCCACCTTGGGGTAAACAGCGGCGATTTTGGGGTCAACGGCAGCGGTTTTGGGGTTTCGGTCCTGGGGGGTGCTGACATGCCCCCCCCCGTACCCCCCCAGGCATCCTGGCCCTGCAGCTGCCCCCGGGGGGGCTCAACGCCGAGTCCTACAGATGAGAACCAGTCCCCTCCGCCCCCTAAATGCGCCCCCAGCCCCACAAATGCCCCCAGAACCCCCCAAATTGGCCCCCCCCAATTTATTCCCCCCCCCCAGCGCCTGCCTCCACCTGGCCGAGATGCAGCGTCGGGTGCGGGAGGCACTGGCGGAACGCGAGCGGCTGCTGCGGGCACGGGTAGGACGGCGGGGGGTACAAAAGTGTGGGGGGGCACCAAGGGGGGTGTGGTCCATGGGGCTTGGGGGGACCCCAAGGGTTGGGGGGAACCAAAATGAGGGGAAAACCAAGTGTGCGGGGTGCGGTTGCCGGGGGGACGCATTTGCGGGGCGCACCGGGGGGGGAACCAAAATGAGGGGGGAACCAAGTGTGCGGGGTGCGGTTGCCGGGGGGACGCATTTGCGGGGCGCACCGGGGGGGGGAACCAAAATGAGGGGGGAACCAAGTGTGCGGGGTGCAGTTGCCGAGGGGACGCATTTGCGGGGCGCACCGGGGGGGGGAACCAAAATGAGGGGGGAACCAAGTGTGCGGGGTGCGGTTGCCGGGGGGACGCATTTGCAGGGCGCACCGGGGGAGGAACCAAAATGAGGGGGGAACCAAGTGTGCGGGGTGCGGTTGCCGGGGGGACGCATTTGCGGGGAGCACCGAGGGGGTCCATGGGGCTTGAGGGGAACCCAAGGGGGGGGGAGGGAACCAAAATGAGGGGGAACCAAGTGTGCGGGGTGCGGTTGCCAGGGGGTTAGGGTTAGGGTTAGGGTTTTGGTTTAGGGTTAGGGTTCGTTAGGGTTAGGGCTAGGGTTATCATTAGGGGGTTAGGGGTAGTGTTAGGGGGGTAGGGTTAGGGGTTAGGGTTAGGGTTAGGGTTAGGGTTAGGGTTAGGGTTAGGGTTAGGGTTAGGGTTAGGTGTAGGGGTAGGGTTAGGGTTAGGGTTAGGGTTAGGGGTTAGGGTTAGGGTTAGGGTCAGGGTAAGGGTCAGAGTCAGGGTAAGCGTAGTGAGATCCTCTCCTGAGCCTATGTTATTTTCCAAAGATTGATTGACGCTTTTAAGGTTTCAGGGGTAGGGCACTAGGGTTGGGTTTCAGGGTAAGTATTCTCAGGGTTTATGTTTAGGATTTTAAGTTGTTTAGGTTTGGATTTTTAACGGTTAGTATTTTAGGGATTTGGGGGTTAAGGTTTTAAGTTTTTCAGGGTTACTGTGTTAGGGTTTTAGAGTTTATGGGTTGTAGTGTTGAAAGGTTTTTTAGGGTTAGGGTCTTAGGGTTTTCTTGTTGGTCAATTATTTAGGGTTAGGGTTTTAAAATTTTATTTTTATTTATTTATTTATTTATTTATTTATTTATTTATTTTTTCAGGTTAGGTTCTCCAGGGTTAGGGTTTGGAGTGTCCTAATTTTTTGGGTTAGGGTTTGGAGCATCTTAATTTTTTGCGTTAGGGTTTTGAGCATCTTAATATTTTGTGTTAGTGCTTTGAGTGTCTTATTTTTTTGGATTAGTGTTTGGAGCATTTTTGGGTTTAGGTTTTTGGGTTTTTAGGTTTTAGTTTTTGGGTTTAGGTTTTGAGAGTCCTATTTTTTGGGCTCGGGATTTGAACGTCTTAATTTTGTGGGCTTGGGATTTGAACGTCTTAATTTATTGGGTTAGGAGTTTTAGGCATAGGTCTTCAGGTGTTTAGTGTGGTAAATATTTTGGGTTATGTCTGTAGGGGTTTCGAGGATTTTTAGGGTTAGGGCTTGAGGCTTTTTTGTAAAGGCGGTAAGGGCTAGGGTTACAGTGCGTGCTGGTAAATGTAATTCTTGAAAACTCGGCCCGTGATTGGCTGTTCCGGCTGTCCAAGGAATGCTGGTAAATATAGTTTTCCGGCACCAGGCTTCCGGGAGGCCATGTTGGGTGCCCAGAGCATGCCTGGAAATGCAGGGTTAGGGTTAGGGTTAGGGTTAGGGCACATTTTAGCGCGCCGCCGCCCAGACACATTTTAGCGCGGCGCCGCCCGGACACATTTAAGCACGGCGCCGCCTGGGCACATTTAGCGCGGCGCCGCCCAGACACATTTTAGCGCGGCGCCGCCCGGACACATTGTACTTGTGGAGCTGGGAGGTTGTGGGGAACATCTGGAGAAGGTGCCTGTAGGGTTTGGGGGAGCACCTGCAGGGTTTGGGGTGGGATCTGTGGGGCTGGGGGGGGTCTCTATGGGGCCGGGGGGGTTTTGGGGGGGTTGTGATTCTATGGGGTGCCCCCCCCAAAGCCCCAACCCGCGGCTGACCTAGCATTTTAGCGTGGCCGCCGTCCACCGGCAGCTTCATGCCCGTCTTCCGCTCCCAGTGGCCCGCGGGGCGCCCGGTGGCCCTACCGGCGTCACCAGCGGCCACCTTGGGGTCAACAGCGGCGATTTTGGGGTCAACGGCAGCGGTTTTGGGGTTTCGGTCTGGGGGGTGCTGACATGCCCCCCCCCGCACCCCCCCAGGCA
>NC_092607.1:2500-95000 GCF_047663525.1 Anas platyrhynchos
ACCCTAACCCTAACCCTAACCCTAACCCTAACCCTAACCCTAACCCTAACCCTAACCCTAACCCTAACCCTAACCCTAACCCTAACCCTAACCCTAACCCTAACACTAACCCTAACCCTAACCCTAACCCTAACCCTAACCCTAACCCTAACCCTAACCCTAACCCTAACCCTAACCCTAACCCTAACCCTAACCCTAACCCTAACCCTAACCCTAACCCTAACCCTAACCCTAACCCTAACCCTAACCCTAACCCTAACCCTAACCCTAACCCTAACCCTAACCCTAACCCTAACCCTAACCCTAACCCTAACCCTAACCCTAACCCTAACCCTAACCCTAACCCTAACCCTAACCCTAACCCTAACCCTAACCCTAACCCTAACCCTAACCCTAACCCTAACCCTAACCCTAACCCTAACCCTAACCCTAACCCTAACCCTAACCCTAACCCTAACCCTAACCCTAACCCTAACCCTAACCCTAACCCTAACCCTAACCCTAACCCTAACCCTAACCCTAACCCTAACCCTAACCCTAACCCTAACCCTAACCCTAACCCTAACCCTAACCCTAACCCTAACCCTAACCCTAACCCTAACCCTAACCCTAACCCTAACCCTAACCCTAACCCTAACCCTAACCCTAACCCTAACCCTAACCCTAACCCTAACCCTAACCCTAACCCTAACCCTAACCCTAACCCTAACCCTAACCCTAACCCTAACCCTAACCCTAACCCTAACCCTAACCCTAACCCTAACCCTAACCCTAACCCTAACCCTAACCCTAACCCTAACCCTAACCCTAACCCTAACCCTAACCCTAACCCTAACCCTAACCCTAACCCTAACCTAACCCTAACCCTAACCCTAACCCTAACCCTAACCCTAACCCTAACCCTAACCCTAACCCTAACCCTAACCCTAACCCTAACCCTAACCCTAACCCTAACCCTAACCCTAACCCTAACCCTAACCCTAACCCTAACCCTAACCCTAACCCTAACCCTAACCCTAACCCTAACCCTAACCCTAACCCTAACCTAACCCTAACCCTAACCCTAACCCTAACCCTAACCCTAACCCTAACCCTAACCCTAACCCTAACCCTAACCCTAACCCTAACCCTAACCCTAACCCTAACCCTAACCCTAACCCTAACCCTAACCCTAACCCTAACCCTAACCCTAACCCTAACCCTAACCCTAACCCTAACCCTAACCCTAACCCTAACCCTAACCCTAACCCTAACCCTAACCCTAACCCTAACCCTAACCCTAACCCTAACCCTAACCCTAACCCTAACCCTAACCCTAACCCTAACCCTAACCCTAACCCTAACCCTAACCCTAACCCTAACCCTAACCCTAACCCTAACCCTAACCCTAACCCTAACCCTAACCCTAACCCTAACCCTAACCCTAACCCTAACCCTAACCCTAACCCTAACCCTAACCCTAACCCTAACCCTAACCCTAACCCTAACCCTAACCCTAACCCTAACCCTAACCCTAACCCTAACCCTAACCCTAACCCTAACCCTAACCCTAACCCTAACCCTAACCCTAACCCTAACCCTAACCCTAACCCTAACCCTAACCCTAACCCTAACCCTAACCCTAACCCTAACCCTAACCCTAACCCTAACCCTAACCCTAACCCTAACCCTAACCCTAACCCTAACCCTAACCCTAACCCTAACCCTAACCCTAACCCTAACCCTAACCCTAACCCTAACCCTAACCCTAACCCTAACCCTAACCCTAACCCTAACCCTAACCCTAACCCTAACCCTAACCCTAACCCTAACCCTAACCCTAACCCTAACCCTAACCCTAACCCTAACCCTAACCCTAACCCTAACCCTAACCCTAACCCTAACCCTAACCCTAACCCTAACCCTAACCCTAACCCTAACCCTAACCTAACCCTAACCCTAACCCTAACCCTAACCCTAACCCTAACCCTAACCCTAACCCTAACCCTAACCCTAACCCTAACCCTAACCCTAACCCTAACCCTAACCCTAACCCTAACCCTAACCCTAACCCTAACCCTAACCCTAACCCTAACCCCTAACCCTAACCCTAACCCTAACCCTAACCCTAACCCTAACCCTAACCCTAACCCTAACCCTAACCCTAACCCTAACCCTAACCCTAACCCTAACCCTAACCCTAACCCCTAACCCTACCCCCCTAACACTACCCCTAACCCCCTAATGATAACCCTAGCCCTAACCCTAACGAACCCTAAACCAAAACCCTAACCCTAACCCTAACCCCCTGGCAACCGCACCCCGCACACTTGGTTCCCCCCTCATTTTGGTTCCTCCCCCGGTGCGCCCTGCAAATGCGTCCCCCCGGCAACCGCACCCCGCACACTTGGTTCCCCCCTCATTTTGGTTCCCCCCCCGGTGCGCCCCGCAAATGCGTCCCCTCGGCAACCGCACCCCGCACACTTGGTTCCCCCCTCATTTTGGTTCCCCCCCCCGGTGCGCCCCGCAAATGCGTCCCCCCGGCAACCGCACCCCGCACACTTGGTTCCCCCCTCATTTTGGTTCCCCCCCCCGGTGCGCCCCGCAAATGCGTCCCCCCGGCAACCGCACCCCACACACTTGGTTTTCCCCTCATTTTGGTTCCCCCCAACCCTTGGGGTCCCCCCAAGCCCCATGGACCACACCCCCCTTGGTGCCCCCCCACAATTTTGTACCCCCCGCCGTCCTACCCGTGCCCGCAGCAGCCGCTCGCGTTCCGCCAGTGCCTCCCGCACCCGACGCTGCATCTCGGCCAGGTGGAGGCAGGCGCTGGGGGGGGGGGAATAAATTGGGGGGGGTGCAATTTGGGGGGTTCTGGGGGCATTTGTGGGGCTGGGGGCGCATTTAGGGGGCGGAGGGGACTGGTTCTCATCTGTAGGACTCGGCGTTGAGCCCCCCCGGGGGCAGCTGCAGGGCCAGGATGCCTGGGGGGGTGCGGGGGGGGGCATGTCAGCACCCCCCAGACCGAAACCCCAAAACCGCTGCCGTTGACCCCAAAATCGCCGCCGTTGACCCCAAGGTGGCCGCTGGTGACGCCGGTAGGGCCACCGGGCGCCCCGCGGGCCACTGGGAGCGGAAGACGGGCATGAAGCTGCCGGTGGACGGCGGCCACGCTAAAATGCTAGGTCAGCCGCGGGTTGGGGCTTTGGGGGGGAAACCCCATAGGGTCACAACCCCCCCAAAACCCCCCCGGCCCCATAGAGACCCCCCCCAGCCCCACAGATCCCACCCCAAACCCTGCAGGTGCTCCCCCAAACCCTACAGGTACCTTCTCCAGATGTTCCCCACAACCTCCCAGCCCCACAAGTACAATGTGTCCGGGCGGCGCCGCGCTAAAATGTGTCTGGGCGGCGCCGCGCTTAAATGTGCCCAGGCGGCGCCGTGCTTAAATGTGTCCGGGCGGCGCCGCGCTAAAATGTGTCTGGGCGGCGCCGCGCTTAAATGTGCCCTAACCCTAACCCTAACCCTAACCCTAACCCTGCATTTCCAGGCATGCTCTGGGCACCCAACATGGCCTCCCGGAAGCCTGGTGCCGGAAAACTATATTTACCAGCATTCCTTGGACAGCCGGAACAGCCAATCACGGGCCGAGTTTTCAAGAATTACATTTACCAGCACGCACTGTAACCCTAGCCCTTACCGCCTTTACAAAAAAGCCTCAAGCCCTAACCCTAAAAATCCTCGAAACCCCTACAGACATAACCCAAAATATTTACCACACTAAACACCTGAAGACCTATGCCTAAAACTCCTAACCCAATAAATTAAGACGTTCAAATCCCAAGCCCACAAAATTAAGACGTTCAAATCCCAAGCCCAAAAAATAGGACTCTCAAAACCTAAACCCAAAAACTAAAACCTAAAAACCCAAAAACCTAAACCCAAAAACGCTCCAAACACTAATCCAAAAAAATAAGACACTCAAAGCACTAACACAAAATATTAAGATGCTCAAAACCCTAACGCAAAAAATTAAGATGCTCCAAACCCTAACCCAAAAAATTAGGACACTCCAAACCCTAACCCTGGAGAACCTAACCTGAAAAAATAAATAAATAAATAAATAAATAAATAAAAATAAAATTTTAAAACCCTAACTCTAAATAATTGACCAAAAAGAAAACCCTAAGACCCTAACCCTAAAAAACCTTTCAACACTACAACCCATAAACTCTAAAACCCTAACACAGTAACCCTGAAAAACTTAAAACCTTAACCCCCAAATCCCTAAAATACTAACCGTTAAAAATCCAAACCTAAACAACTTAAAATCCTAAACATAAACCCTGAGAATACTTACCCTGAAACCCAACCCTAGTGCCCTACCCCTGAAACCTTAAAAGCGTCAATCAATCTTTGGAAAATAACATAGGCTCAGGAGAGGATCTCACTACGCTTACCCTGACTCTGACCCTTACCCTGACCCTAACCCTAACCCTAACCCCTAACCCTAACCCTAACCCTAACCCTAACCCTAACCCTAACCCTAACCCTAACCCTAACCCTAACCCTAACCCTAACCCTAACCCTAACCCTAACCCTAACCCTAACCCTAACCCCTAACCCTACCCCCCTAACACTACCCCTAACCCCCTAATGATAACCCTAGCCCTAACCCTAACGAACCCTAAACCAAAACCCTAACCCTAACCCTAACCCCCTGGCAACCGCACCCCGCACACTTGGTTCCCCCCTCATTTTGGTTCCTCCCCCGGTGCGCCCTGCAAATGCGTCCCCCCGGCAACCGCACCCCGCACACTTGGTTCCCCCCTCATTTTGGTTCCCCCCCCGGTGCGCCCCGCAAATGCGTCCCCTCGGCAACCGCACCCCGCACACTTGGTTCCCCCCTCATTTTGGTTCCCCCCCCCGGTGCGCCCCGCAAATGCGTCCCCCCGGCAACCGCACCCCGCACACTTGGTTCCCCCCTCATTTTGGTTCCCCCCCCCGGTGCGCCCCGCAAATGCGTCCCCCCGGCAACCGCACCCCACACACTTGGTTTTCCCCTCATTTTGGTTCCCCCCAACCCTTGGGGTCCCCCCAAGCCCCATGGACCACACCCCCCTTGGTGCCCCCCCACAATTTTGTACCCCCCGCCGTCCTACCCGTGCCCGCAGCAGCCGCTCGCGTTCCGCCAGTGCCTCCCGCACCCGACGCTGCATCTCGGCCAGGTGGAGGCAGGCGCTGGGGGGGGGGGAATAAATTGGGGGGGGTGCAATTTGGGGGGTTCTGGGGGCATTTGTGGGGCTGGGGGCGCATTTAGGGGGCGGAGGGGACTGGTTCTCATCTGTAGGACTCGGCGTTGAGCCCCCCCGGGGGCAGCTGCAGGGCCAGGATGCCTGGGGGGGTGCGGGGGGGGGCATGTCAGCACCCCCCAGACCGAAACCCCAAAACCGCTGCCGTTGACCCCAAAATCGCCGCCGTTGACCCCAAGGTGGCCGCTGGTGACGCCGGTAGGGCCACCGGGCGCCCCGCGGGCCACTGGGAGCGGAAGACGGGCATGAAGCTGCCGGTGGACGGCGGCCACGCTAAAATGCTAGGTCAGCCGCGGGTTGGGGCTTTGGGGGGGAAACCCCATAGGGTCACAACCCCCCCAAAACCCCCCCGGCCCCATAGAGACCCCCCCCAGCCCCACAGATCCCACCCCAAACCCTGCAGGTGCTCCCCCAAACCCTACAGGTACCTTCTCCAGATGTTCCCCACAACCTCCCAGCCCCACAAGTACAATGTGTCCGGGCGGCGCCGCGCTAAAATGTGTCTGGGCGGCGCCGCGCTTAAATGTGCCCAGGCGGCGCCGTGCTTAAATGTGTCCGGGCGGCGCCGCGCTAAAATGTGTCTGGGCGGCGCCGCGCTTAAATGTGCCCTAACCCTAACCCTAACCCTAACCCTAACCCTGCATTTCCAGGCATGCTCTGGGCACCCAACATGGCCTCCCGGAAGCCTGGTGCCGGAAAACTATATTTACCAGCATTCCTTGGACAGCCGGAACAGCCAATCACGGGCCGAGTTTTCAAGAATTACATTTACCAGCACGCACTGTAACCCTAGCCCTTACCGCCTTTACAAAAAAGCCTCAAGCCCTAACCCTAAAAATCCTCGAAACCCCTACAGACATAACCCAAAATATTTACCACACTAAACACCTGAAGACCTATGCCTAAAACTCCTAACCCAATAAATTAAGACGTTCAAATCCCAAGCCCACAAAATTAAGACGTTCAAATCCCAAGCCCAAAAAATAGGACTCTCAAAACCTAAACCCAAAAACTAAAACCTAAAAACCCAAAAACCTAAACCCAAAAACGCTCCAAACACTAATCCAAAAAAATAAGACACTCAAAGCACTAACACAAAATATTAAGATGCTCAAAACCCTAACGCAAAAAATTAAGATGCTCCAAACCCTAACCCAAAAAATTAGGACACTCCAAACCCTAACCCTGGAGAACCTAACCTGAAAAAATAAATAAATAAATAAATAAATAAATAAAAATAAAATTTTAAAACCCTAACTCTAAATAATTGACCAAAAAGAAAACCCTAAGACCCTAACCCTAAAAAACCTTTCAACACTACAACCCATAAACTCTAAAACCCTAACACAGTAACCCTGAAAAACTTAAAACCTTAACCCCCAAATCCCTAAAATACTAACCGTTAAAAATCCAAACCTAAACAACTTAAAATCCTAAACATAAACCCTGAGAATACTTACCCTGAAACCCAACCCTAGTGCCCTACCCCTGAAACCTTAAAAGCGTCAATCAATCTTTGGAAAATAACATAGGCTCAGGAGAGGATCTCACTACGCTTACCCTGACTCTGACCCTTACCCTGACCCTAACCCTAACCCTAACCCCTAACCCTAACCCTAACCCTAACCCTAACCCTAACCCTAACCCTAACCCTAACCCTAACCCTAACCCTAACCCTAACCCTAACCCTAACCCTAACCCTAACCCCTAACCCTACCCCCCTAACACTACCCCTAACCCCCTAATGATAACCCTAGCCCTAACCCTAACGAACCCTAAACCAAAACCCTAACCCTAACCCTAACCCCCTGGCAACCGCACCCCGCACACTTGGTTCCCCCCTCATTTTGGTTCCCCCCCCCCCCCCTTGGGTTCCCCTCAAGCCCCATGGACCCCCTCGGTGCTCCCCGCAAATGCGTCCCCCCGGCAACCGCACCCCGCACACTTGGTTCCCCCCTCATTTTGGTTCCTCCCCCGGTGCGCCCTGCAAATGCGTCCCCCCGGCAACCGCACCCCGCACACTTGGTTCCCCCCTCATTTTGGTTCCCCCCCCGGTGCGCCCCGCAAATGCGTCCCCTCGGCAACCGCACCCCGCACACTTGGTTCCCCCCTCATTTTGGTTCCCCCCCCCCGGTGCGCCCCGCAAATGCGTCCCCCCGGCAACCGCACCCCGCACACTTGGTTCCCCCCTCATTTTGGTTCCCCCCCCCGGTGCGCCCCGCAAATGCGTCCCCCCGGCAACCGCACCCCACACACTTGGTTTTCCCCTCATTTTGGTTCCCCCCAACCCTTGGGGTCCCCCCAAGCCCCATGGACCACACCCCCCTTGGTGCCCCCCCACAATTTTGTACCCCCCGCCGTCCTACCCGTGCCCGCAGCAGCCGCTCGCGTTCCGCCAGTGCCTCCCGCACCCGACGCTGCATCTCGGCCAGGTGGAGGCAGGCGCTGGGGGGGGGGGAATAAATTGGGGGGGGTGCAATTTGGGGGGTTCTGGGGGCATTTGTGGGGCTGGGGGCGCATTTAGGGGGCGGAGGGGACTGGTTCTCATCTGTAGGACTCGGCGTTGAGCCCCCCCGGGGGCAGCTGCAGGGCCAGGATGCCTGGGGGGGTGCGGGGGGGGGCATGTCAGCACCCCCCAGACCGAAACCCCAAAACCGCTGCCGTTGACCCCAAAATCGCCGCCGTTGACCCCAAGGTGGCCGCTGGTGACGCCGGTAGGGCCACCGGGCGCCCCGCGGGCCACTGGGAGCGGAAGACGGGCATGAAGCTGCCGGTGGACGGCGGCCACGCTAAAATGCTAGGTCAGCCGCGGGTTGGGGCTTTGGGGGGGAAACCCCATAGGGTCACAACCCCCCCAAAACCCCCCCGGCCCCATAGAGACCCCCCCCAGCCCCACAGATCCCACCCCAAACCCTGCAGGTGCTCCCCCAAACCCTACAGGTACCTTCTCCAGATGTTCCCCACAACCTCCCAGCCCCACAAGTACAATGTGTCCGGGCGGCGCCGCGCTAAAATGTGTCTGGGCGGCGCCGCGCTTAAATGTGCCCAGGCGGCGCCGTGCTTAAATGTGTCCGGGCGGCGCCGCGCTAAAATGTGTCTGGGCGGCGCCGCGCTTAAATGTGCCCTAACCCTAACCCTAACCCTAACCCTAACCCTGCATTTCCAGGCATGCTCTGGGCACCCAACATGGCCTCCCGGAAGCCTGGTGCCGGAAAACTATATTTACCAGCATTCCTTGGACAGCCGGAACAGCCAATCACGGGCCGAGTTTTCAAGAATTACATTTACCAGCACGCACTGTAACCCTAGCCCTTACCGCCTTTACAAAAAAGCCTCAAGCCCTAACCCTAAAAATCCTCGAAACCCCTACAGACATAACCCAAAATATTTACCACACTAAACACCTGAAGACCTATGCCTAAAACTCCTAACCCAATAAATTAAGACGTTCAAATCCCAAGCCCACAAAATTAAGACGTTCAAATCCCAAGCCCAAAAAATAGGACTCTCAAAACCTAAACCCAAAAACTAAAACCTAAAAACCCAAAAACCTAAACCCAAAAACGCTCCAAACACTAATCCAAAAAAATAAGACACTCAAAGCACTAACACAAAATATTAAGATGCTCAAAACCCTAACGCAAAAAATTAAGATGCTCCAAACCCTAACCCAAAAAATTAGGACACTCCAAACCCTAACCCTGGAGAACCTAACCTGAAAAAATAAATAAATAAATAAATAAATAAATAAAAATAAAATTTTAAAACCCTAACTCTAAATAATTGACCAAAAAGAAAACCCTAAGACCCTAACCCTAAAAAACCTTTCAACACTACAACCCATAAACTCTAAAACCCTAACACAGTAACCCTGAAAAACTTAAAACCTTAACCCCCAAATCCCTAAAATACTAACCGTTAAAAATCCAAACCTAAACAACTTAAAATCCTAAACATAAACCCTGAGAATACTTACCCTGAAACCCAACCCTAGTGCCCTACCCCTGAAACCTTAAAAGCGTCAATCAATCTTTGGAAAATAACATAGGCTCAGGAGAGGATCTCACTACGCTTACCCTGACTCTGACCCTTACCCTGACCCTAACCCTAACCCTAACCCCTAACCCTAACCCTAACCCTAACCCTAACCCTAACCCTAACCCTAACCCTAACCCTAACCCTAACCCTAACCCTAACCCTAACCCTAACCCTAACCCTAACCCTAACCCCTAACCCTACCCCCCTAACACTACCCCTAACCCCCTAATGATAACCCTAGCCCTAACCCTAACGAACCCTAAACCAAAACCCTAACCCTAACCCTAACCCCCTGGCAACCGCACCCCGCACACTTGGTTCCCCCCTCATTTTGGTTCCTCCCCCGGTGCGCCCTGCAAATGCGTCCCCCCGGCAACCGCACCCCGCACACTTGGTTCCCCCCTCATTTTGGTTCCCCCCCCGGTGCGCCCCGCAAATGCGTCCCCTCGGCAACCGCACCCCGCACACTTGGTTCCCCCCTCATTTTGGTTCCCCCCCCCGGTGCGCCCCGCAAATGCGTCCCCCCGGCAACCGCACCCCGCACACTTGGTTCCCCCCTCATTTTGGTTCCCCCCCCCGGTGCGCCCCGCAAATGCGTCCCCCCGGCAACCGCACCCCACACACTTGGTTTTCCCCTCATTTTGGTTCCCCCCAACCCTTGGGGTCCCCCCAAGCCCCATGGACCACACCCCCCTTGGTGCCCCCCCACAATTTTGTACCCCCCGCCGTCCTACCCGTGCCCGCAGCAGCCGCTCGCGTTCCGCCAGTGCCTCCCGCACCCGACGCTGCATCTCGGCCAGGTGGAGGCAGGCGCTGGGGGGGGGGGAATAAATTGGGGGGGGTGCAATTTGGGGGGTTCTGGGGGCATTTGTGGGGCTGGGGGCGCATTTAGGGGGCGGAGGGGACTGGTTCTCATCTGTAGGACTCGGCGTTGAGCCCCCCCGGGGGCAGCTGCAGGGCCAGGATGCCTGGGGGGGTGCGGGGGGGGGCATGTCAGCACCCCCCAGACCGAAACCCCAAAACCGCTGCCGTTGACCCCAAAATCGCCGCCGTTGACCCCAAGGTGGCCGCTGGTGACGCCGGTAGGGCCACCGGGCGCCCCGCGGGCCACTGGGAGCGGAAGACGGGCATGAAGCTGCCGGTGGACGGCGGCCACGCTAAAATGCTAGGTCAGCCGCGGGTTGGGGCTTTGGGGGGGAAACCCCATAGGGTCACAACCCCCCCAAAACCCCCCCGGCCCCATAGAGACCCCCCCCAGCCCCACAGATCCCACCCCAAACCCTGCAGGTGCTCCCCCAAACCCTACAGGTACCTTCTCCAGATGTTCCCCACAACCTCCCAGCCCCACAAGTACAATGTGTCCGGGCGGCGCCGCGCTAAAATGTGTCTGGGCGGCGCCGCGCTTAAATGTGCCCAGGCGGCGCCGTGCTTAAATGTGTCCGGGCGGCGCCGCGCTAAAATGTGTCTGGGCGGCGCCGCGCTTAAATGTGCCCTAACCCTAACCCTAACCCTAACCCTAACCCTGCATTTCCAGGCATGCTCTGGGCACCCAACATGGCCTCCCGGAAGCCTGGTGCCGGAAAACTATATTTACCAGCATTCCTTGGACAGCCGGAACAGCCAATCACGGGCCGAGTTTTCAAGAATTACATTTACCAGCACGCACTGTAACCCTAGCCCTTACCGCCTTTACAAAAAAGCCTCAAGCCCTAACCCTAAAAATCCTCGAAACCCCTACAGACATAACCCAAAATATTTACCACACTAAACACCTGAAGACCTATGCCTAAAACTCCTAACCCAATAAATTAAGACGTTCAAATCCCAAGCCCACAAAATTAAGACGTTCAAATCCCAAGCCCAAAAAATAGGACTCTCAAAACCTAAACCCAAAAACTAAAACCTAAAAACCCAAAAACCTAAACCCAAAAACGCTCCAAACACTAATCCAAAAAAATAAGACACTCAAAGCACTAACACAAAATATTAAGATGCTCAAAACCCTAACGCAAAAAATTAAGATGCTCCAAACCCTAACCCAAAAAATTAGGACACTCCAAACCCTAACCCTGGAGAACCTAACCTGAAAAAATAAATAAATAAATAAATAAATAAATAAAAATAAAATTTTAAAACCCTAACTCTAAATAATTGACCAAAAAGAAAACCCTAAGACCCTAACCCTAAAAAACCTTTCAACACTACAACCCATAAACTCTAAAACCCTAACACAGTAACCCTGAAAAACTTAAAACCTTAACCCCCAAATCCCTAAAATACTAACCGTTAAAAATCCAAACCTAAACAACTTAAAATCCTAAACATAAACCCTGAGAATACTTACCCTGAAACCCAACCCTAGTGCCCTACCCCTGAAACCTTAAAAGCGTCAATCAATCTTTGGAAAATAACATAGGCTCAGGAGAGGATCTCACTACGCTTACCCTGACTCTGACCCTTACCCTGACCCTAACCCTAACCCTAACCCCTAACCCTAACCCTAACCCTAACCCTAACCCTAACCCTAACCCTAACCCTAACCCTAACCCTAACCCTAACCCTAACCCTAACCCTAACCCCTAACCCTACCCCCCTAACACTACCCCTAACCCCCTAATGATAACCCTAGCCCTAACCCTAACGAACCCTAAACCAAAACCCTAACCCTAACCCTAACCCCCTGGCAACCGCACCCCGCACACTTGGTTCCCCCCTCATTTTGGTTCCCCCCCCCCCCCCTTGGGTTCCCCTCAAGCCCCATGGACCCCCTCGGTGCTCCCCGCAAATGCGTCCCCCCGGCAACCGCACCCCGCACACTTGGTTCCCCCCTCATTTTGGTTCCTCCCCCGGTGCGCCCTGCAAATGCGTCCCCCCGGCAACCGCACCCCGCACACTTGGTTCCCCCCTCATTTTGGTCCCCCCCCGGTGCGCCCCGCAAATGCGTCCCCTCGGCAACCGCACCCCGCACACTTGGTTCCCCCCTCATTTTGGTTCCCCCCCCCCGGTGCGCCCCGCAAATGCGTCCCCCCGGCAACCGCACCCCGCACACTTGGTTCCCCCCTCATTTTGGTTCCCCCCCCCGGTGCGCCCCGCAAATGCGTCCCCCCGGCAACCGCACCCCACACACTTGGTTTTCCCCTCATTTTGGTTCCCCCCAACCCTTGGGGTCCCCCCAAGCCCCATGGACCACACCCCCCTTGGTGCCCCCCCACAATTTTGTACCCCCCGCCGTCCTACCCGTGCCCGCAGCAGCCGCTCGCGTTCCGCCAGTGCCTCCCGCACCCGACGCTGCATCTCGGCCAGGTGGAGGCAGGCGCTGGGGGGGGGGGAATAAATTGGGGGGGGTGCAATTTGGGGGGTTCTGGGGGCATTTGTGGGGCTGGGGGCGCATTTAGGGGGCGGAGGGGACTGGTTCTCATCTGTAGGACTCGGCGTTGAGCCCCCCCGGGGGCAGCTGCAGGGCCAGGATGCCTGGGGGGGTGCGGGGGGGGGCATGTCAGCACCCCCCAGACCGAAACCCCAAAACCGCTGCCGTTGACCCCAAAATCGCCGCCGTTGACCCCAAGGTGGCCGCTGGTGACGCCGGTAGGGCCACCGGGCGCCCCGCGGGCCACTGGGAGCGGAAGACGGGCATGAAGCTGCCGGTGGACGGCGGCCACGCTAAAATGCTAGGTCAGCCGCGGGTTGGGGCTTTGGGGGGGAAACCCCATAGGGTCACAACCCCCCCAAAACCCCCCCGGCCCCATAGAGACCCCCCCCAGCCCCACAGATCCCACCCCAAACCCTGCAGGTGCTCCCCCAAACCCTACAGGTACCTTCTCCAGATGTTCCCCACAACCTCCCAGCCCCACAAGTACAATGTGTCCGGGCGGCGCCGCGCTAAAATGTGTCTGGGCGGCGCCGCGCTTAAATGTGCCCAGGCGGCGCCGTGCTTAAATGTGTCCGGGCGGCGCCGCGCTAAAATGTGTCTGGGCGGCGCCGCGCTTAAATGTGCCCTAACCCTAACCCTAACCCTAACCCTAACCCTGCATTTCCAGGCATGCTCTGGGCACCCAACATGGCCTCCCGGAAGCCTGGTGCCGGAAAACTATATTTACCAGCATTCCTTGGACAGCCGGAACAGCCAATCACGGGCCGAGTTTTCAAGAATTACATTTACCAGCACGCACTGTAACCCTAGCCCTTACCGCCTTTACAAAAAAGCCTCAAGCCCTAACCCTAAAAATCCTCGAAACCCCTACAGACATAACCCAAAATATTTACCACACTAAACACCTGAAGACCTATGCCTAAAACTCCTAACCCAATAAATTAAGACGTTCAAATCCCAAGCCCACAAAATTAAGACGTTCAAATCCCAAGCCCAAAAAATAGGACTCTCAAAACCTAAACCCAAAAACTAAAACCTAAAAACCCAAAAACCTAAACCCAAAAACGCTCCAAACACTAATCCAAAAAAATAAGACACTCAAAGCACTAACACAAAATATTAAGATGCTCAAAACCCTAACGCAAAAAATTAAGATGCTCCAAACCCTAACCCAAAAAATTAGGACACTCCAAACCCTAACCCTGGAGAACCTAACCTGAAAAAATAAATAAATAAATAAATAAATAAATAAAAATAAAATTTTAAAACCCTAACTCTAAATAATTGACCAAAAAGAAAACCCTAAGACCCTAACCCTAAAAAACCTTTCAACACTACAACCCATAAACTCTAAAACCCTAACACAGTAACCCTGAAAAACTTAAAACCTTAACCCCCAAATCCCTAAAATACTAACCGTTAAAAATCCAAACCTAAACAACTTAAAATCCTAAACATAAACCCTGAGAATACTTACCCTGAAACCCAACCCTAGTGCCCTACCCCTGAAACCTTAAAAGCGTCAATCAATCTTTGGAAAATAACATAGGCTCAGGAGAGGATCTCACTACGCTTACCCTGACTCTGACCCTTACCCTGACCCTAACCCTAACCCTAACCCCTAACCCTAACCCTAACCCTAACCCTAACCCTAACCCTAACCCTAACCCTAACCCTAACCCTAACCCTAACCCTAACCCTAACCCTAACCCTAACCCTAACCCCTAACCCTACCCCCCTAACACTACCCCTAACCCCCTAATGATAACCCTAGCCCTAACCCTAACGAACCCTAAACCAAAACCCTAACCCTAACCCTAACCCCCTGGCAACCGCACCCCGCACACTTGGTTCCCCCCTCATTTTGGTTCCCCCCCCCCCCCCTTGGGTTCCCCTCAAGCCCCATGGACCCCCTCGGTGCTCCCCGCAAATGCGTCCCCCCGGCAACCGCACCCCGCACACTTGGTTCCCCCCTCATTTTGGTTCCTCCCCCGGTGCGCCCTGCAAATGCGTCCCCCCGGCAACCGCACCCCGCACACTTGGTTCCCCCCTCATTTTGGTTCCCCCCCCGGTGCGCCCCGCAAATGCGTCCCCTCGGCAACCGCACCCCGCACACTTGGTTCCCCCCTCATTTTGGTTCCCCCCCCCGGTGCGCCCCGCAAATGCGTCCCCCCGGCAACCGCACCCCGCACACTTGGTTCCCCCCTCATTTTGGTTCCCCCCCCCGGTGCGCCCCGCAAATGCGTCCCCCCGGCAACCGCACCCCACACACTTGGTTTTCCCCTCATTTTGGTTCCCCCCAACCCTTGGGGTCCCCCCAAGCCCCATGGACCACACCCCCCTTGGTGCCCCCCCACAATTTTGTACCCCCCGCCGTCCTACCCGTGCCCGCAGCAGCCGCTCGCGTTCCGCCAGTGCCTCCCGCACCCGACGCTGCATCTCGGCCAGGTGGAGGCAGGCGCTGGGGGGGGGGGAATAAATTGGGGGGGGTGCAATTTGGGGGGTTCTGGGGGCATTTGTGGGGCTGGGGGCGCATTTAGGGGGCGGAGGGGACTGGTTCTCATCTGTAGGACTCGGCGTTGAGCCCCCCCGGGGGCAGCTGCAGGGCCAGGATGCCTGGGGGGGTGCGGGGGGGGGCATGTCAGCACCCCCCAGACCGAAACCCCAAAACCGCTGCCGTTGACCCCAAAATCGCCGCCGTTGACCCCAAGGTGGCCGCTGGTGACGCCGGTAGGGCCACCGGGCGCCCCGCGGGCCACTGGGAGCGGAAGACGGGCATGAAGCTGCCGGTGGACGGCGGCCACGCTAAAATGCTAGGTCAGCCGCGGGTTGGGGCTTTGGGGGGGAAACCCCATAGGGTCACAACCCCCCCAAAACCCCCCCGGCCCCATAGAGACCCCCCCCAGCCCCACAGATCCCACCCCAAACCCTGCAGGTGCTCCCCCAAACCCTACAGGTACCTTCTCCAGATGTTCCCCACAACCTCCCAGCCCCACAAGTACAATGTGTCCGGGCGGCGCCGCGCTAAAATGTGTCTGGGCGGCGCCGCGCTTAAATGTGCCCAGGCGGCGCCGTGCTTAAATGTGTCCGGGCGGCGCCGCGCTAAAATGTGTCTGGGCGGCGCCGCGCTTAAATGTGCCCTAACCCTAACCCTAACCCTAACCCTAACCCTGCATTTCCAGGCATGCTCTGGGCACCCAACATGGCCTCCCGGAAGCCTGGTGCCGGAAAACTATATTTACCAGCATTCCTTGGACAGCCGGAACAGCCAATCACGGGCCGAGTTTTCAAGAATTACATTTACCAGCACGCACTGTAACCCTAGCCCTTACCGCCTTTACAAAAAAGCCTCAAGCCCTAACCCTAAAAATCCTCGAAACCCCTACAGACATAACCCAAAATATTTACCACACTAAACACCTGAAGACCTATGCCTAAAACTCCTAACCCAATAAATTAAGACGTTCAAATCCCAAGCCCACAAAATTAAGACGTTCAAATCCCAAGCCCAAAAAATAGGACTCTCAAAACCTAAACCCAAAAACTAAAACCTA
Source organism: Anas platyrhynchos (assembly GCF_047663525.1). Classification (NCBI taxonomy): domain Eukaryota; kingdom Metazoa; phylum Chordata; class Aves; order Anseriformes; family Anatidae; genus Anas; species Anas platyrhynchos. The sequence continues at coordinate 18,754 of NC_092607.1, forward strand.
AAAACCCAAAAACCTAAACCCAAAAACGCTCCAAACACTAATCCAAAAAAATAAGACACTCAAAGCACTAACACAAAATATTAAGATGCTCAAAACCCTAACGCAAAAAATTAAGATGCTCCAAACCCTAACCCAAAAAATTAGGACACTCCAAACCCTAACCCTGGAGAACCTAACCTGAAAAAATAAATAAATAAATAAATAAATAAATAAAAATAAAATTTTAAAACCCTAACTCTAAATAATTGACCAAAAAGAAAACCCTAAGACCCTAACCCTAAAAAACCTTTCAACACTACAACCCATAAACTCTAAAACCCTAACACAGTAACCCTGAAAAACTTAAAACCTTAACCCCCAAATCCCTAAAATACTAACCGTTAAAAATCCAAACCTAAACAACTTAAAATCCTAAACATAAACCCTGAGAATACTTACCCTGAAACCCAACCCTAGTGCCCTACCCCTGAAACCTTAAAAGCGTCAATCAATCTTTGGAAAATAACATAGGCTCAGGAGAGGATCTCACTACGCTTACCCTGACTCTGACCCTTACCCTGACCCTAACCCTAACCCTAACCCCTAACCCTAACCCTAACCCTAACCCTAACCCTAACCCTAACCCTAACCCTAACCCTAACCCTAACCCTAACCCTAACCCTAACCCTAACCCTAACCCTAACCCTAACCCTAACCCTAACCCCTAACCCTACCCCCCTAACACTACCCCTAACCCCCTAATGATAACCCTAGCCCTAACCCTAACGAACCCTAAACCAAAACCCTAACCCTAACCCTAACCCCCTGGCAACCGCACCCCGCACACTTGGTTCCCCCCTCATTTTGGTTCCTCCCCCGGTGCGCCCTGCAAATGCGTCCCCCCGGCAACCGCACCCCGCACACTTGGTTCCCCCCTCATTTTGGTTCCCCCCCCGGTGCGCCCCGCAAATGCGTCCCCTCGGCAAGCGCACCCCGCACACTTGGTTCCCCCCTCATTTTGGTTCCCCCCCCCGGTGCGCCCCGCAAATGCGTCCCCCCGGCAACCGCACCCCGCACACTTGGTTCCCCCCTCATTTTGGTTCCCCCCCCCGGTGCGCCCCGCAAATGCGTCCCCCCGGCAACCGCACCCCACACACTTGGTTTTCCCCTCATTTTGGTTCCCCCCAACCCTTGGGGTCCCCCCAAGCCCCATGGACCACACCCCCCTTGGTGCCCCCCCACAATTTTGTACCCCCCGCCGTCCTACCCGTGCCCGCAGCAGCCGCTCGCGTTCCGCCAGTGCCTCCCGCACCCGACGCTGCATCTCGGCCAGGTGGAGGCAGGCGCTGGGGGGGGGGGAATAAATTGGGGGGGGTGCAATTTGGGGGGTTCTGGGGGCATTTGTGGGGCTGGGGGCGCATTTAGGGGGCGGAGGGGACTGGTTCTCATCTGTAGGACTCGGCGTTGAGCCCCCCCGGGGGCAGCTGCAGGGCCAGGATGCCTGGGGGGGTGCGGGGGGGGGCATGTCAGCACCCCCCAGACCGAAACCCCAAAACCGCTGCCGTTGACCCCAAAATCGCCGCCGTTGACCCCAAGGTGGCCGCTGGTGACGCCGGTAGGGCCACCGGGCGCCCCGCGGGCCACTGGGAGCGGAAGACGGGCATGAAGCTGCCGGTGGACGGCGGCCACGCTAAAATGCTAGGTCAGCCGCGGGTTGGGGCTTTGGGGGGGAAACCCCATAGGGTCACAACCCCCCCAAAACCCCCCCGGCCCCATAGAGACCCCCCCCAGCCCCACAGATCCCACCCCAAACCCTGCAGGTGCTCCCCCAAACCCTACAGGTACCTTCTCCAGATGTTCCCCACAACCTCCCAGCCCCACAAGTACAATGTGTCCGGGCGGCGCCGCGCTAAAATGTGTCTGGGCGGCGCCGCGCTTAAATGTGCCCAGGCGGCGCCGTGCTTAAATGTGTCCGGGCGGCGCCGCGCTAAAATGTGTCTGGGCGGCGCCGCGCTTAAATGTGCCCTAACCCTAACCCTAACCCTAACCCTAACCCTGCATTTCCAGGCATGCTCTGGGCACCCAACATGGCCTCCCGGAAGCCTGGTGCCGGAAAACTATATTTACCAGCATTCCTTGGACAGCCGGAACAGCCAATCACGGGCCGAGTTTTCAAGAATTACATTTACCAGCACGCACTGTAACCCTAGCCCTTACCGCCTTTACAAAAAAGCCTCAAGCCCTAACCCTAAAAATCCTCGAAACCCCTACAGACATAACCCAAAATATTTACCACACTAAACACCTGAAGACCTATGCCTAAAACTCCTAACCCAATAAATTAAGACGTTCAAATCCCAAGCCCACAAAATTAAGACGTTCAAATCCCAAGCCCAAAAAATAGGACTCTCAAAACCTAAACCCAAAAACTAAAACCTAAAAACCCAAAAACCTAAACCCAAAAACGCTCCAAACACTAATCCAAAAAAATAAGACACTCAAAGCACTAACACAAAATATTAAGATGCTCAAAACCCTAACGCAAAAAATTAAGATGCTCCAAACCCTAACCCAAAAAATTAGGACACTCCAAACCCTAACCCTGGAGAACCTAACCTGAAAAAATAAATAAATAAATAAATAAATAAATAAAAATAAAATTTTAAAACCCTAACTCTAAATAATTGACCAAAAAGAAAACCCTAAGACCCTAACCCTAAAAAACCTTTCAACACTACAACCCATAAACTCTAAAACCCTAACACAGTAACCCTGAAAAACTTAAAACCTTAACCCCCAAATCCCTAAAATACTAACCGTTAAAAATCCAAACCTAAACAACTTAAAATCCTAAACATAAACCCTGAGAATACTTACCCTGAAACCCAACCCTAGTGCCCTACCCCTGAAACCTTAAAAGCGTCAATCAATCTTTGGAAAATAACATAGGCTCAGGAGAGGATCTCACTACGCTTACCCTGACTCTGACCCTTACCCTGACCCTAACCCTAACCCTAACCCCTAACCCTAACCCTAACCCTAACCCTAACCCTAACCCTAACCCTAACCCTAACCCTAACCCTAACCCTAACCCTAACCCTAACCCCTAACCCTACCCCCCTAACACTACCCCTAACCCCCTAATGATAACCCTAGCCCTAACCCTAACGAACCCTAAACCAAAACCCTAACCCTAACCCTAACCCCCTGGCAACCGCACCCCGCACACTTGGTTCCCCCCTCATTTTGGTTCCCCCCCCCCCCCCTTGGGTTCCCCTCAAGCCCCATGGACCCCCTCGGTGCTCCCCGCAAATGCGTCCCCCCGGCAACCGCACCCCGCACACTTGGTTCCCCCCTCATTTTGGTTCCTCCCCCGGTGCGCCCTGCAAATGCGTCCCCCCGGCAACCGCACCCCGCACACTTGGTTCCCCCCTCATTTTGGTTCCCCCCCCGGTGCGCCCCGCAAATGCGTCCCCTCGGCAACCGCACCCCGCACACTTGGTTCCCCCCTCATTTTGGTTCCCCCCCCCCGGTGCGCCCCGCAAATGCGTCCCCCCGGCAACCGCACCCCGCACACTTGGTTCCCCCCTCATTTTGGTTCCCCCCCCCGGTGCGCCCCGCAAATGCGTCCCCCCGGCAACCGCACCCCACACACTTGGTTTTCCCCTCATTTTGGTTCCCCCCAACCCTTGGGGTCCCCCCAAGCCCCATGGACCACACCCCCCTTGGTGCCCCCCCACAATTTTGTACCCCCCGCCGTCCTACCCGTGCCCGCAGCAGCCGCTCGCGTTCCGCCAGTGCCTCCCGCACCCGACGCTGCATCTCGGCCAGGTGGAGGCAGGCGCTGGGGGGGGGGGAATAAATTGGGGGGGGTGCAATTTGGGGGGTTCTGGGGGCATTTGTGGGGCTGGGGGCGCATTTAGGGGGCGGAGGGGACTGGTTCTCATCTGTAGGACTCGGCGTTGAGCCCCCCCGGGGGCAGCTGCAGGGCCAGGATGCCTGGGGGGGTGCGGGGGGGGGCATGTCAGCACCCCCCAGACCGAAACCCCAAAACCGCTGCCGTTGACCCCAAAATCGCCGCCGTTGACCCCAAGGTGGCCGCTGGTGACGCCGGTAGGGCCACCGGGCGCCCCGCGGGCCACTGGGAGCGGAAGACGGGCATGAAGCTGCCGGTGGACGGCGGCCACGCTAAAATGCTAGGTCAGCCGCGGGTTGGGGCTTTGGGGGGGAAACCCCATAGGGTCACAACCCCCCCAAAACCCCCCCGGCCCCATAGAGACCCCCCCCAGCCCCACAGATCCCACCCCAAACCCTGCAGGTGCTCCCCCAAACCCTACAGGTACCTTCTCCAGATGTTCCCCACAACCTCCCAGCCCCACAAGTACAATGTGTCCGGGCGGCGCCGCGCTAAAATGTGTCTGGGCGGCGCCGCGCTTAAATGTGCCCAGGCGGCGCCGTGCTTAAATGTGTCCGGGCGGCGCCGCGCTAAAATGTGTCTGGGCGGCGCCGCGCTTAAATGTGCCCTAACCCTAACCCTAACCCTAACCCTAACCCTGCATTTCCAGGCATGCTCTGGGCACCCAACATGGCCTCCCGGAAGCCTGGTGCCGGAAAACTATATTTACCAGCATTCCTTGGACAGCCGGAACAGCCAATCACGGGCCGAGTTTTCAAGAATTACATTTACCAGCACGCACTGTAACCCTAGCCCTTACCGCCTTTACAAAAAAGCCTCAAGCCCTAACCCTAAAAATCCTCGAAACCCCTACAGACATAACCCAAAATATTTACCACACTAAACACCTGAAGACCTATGCCTAAAACTCCTAACCCAATAAATTAAGACGTTCAAATCCCAAGCCCACAAAATTAAGACGTTCAAATCCCAAGCCCAAAAAATAGGACTCTCAAAACCTAAACCCAAAAACTAAAACCTAAAAACCCAAAAACCTAAACCCAAAAACGCTCCAAACACTAATCCAAAAAAATAAGACACTCAAAGCACTAACACAAAATATTAAGATGCTCAAAACCCTAACGCAAAAAATTAAGATGCTCCAAACCCTAACCCAAAAAATTAGGACACTCCAAACCCTAACCCTGGAGAACCTAACCTGAAAAAATAAATAAATAAATAAATAAATAAATAAAAATAAAATTTTAAAACCCTAACTCTAAATAATTGACCAAAAAGAAAACCCTAAGACCCTAACCCTAAAAAACCTTTCAACACTACAACCCATAAACTCTAAAACCCTAACACAGTAACCCTGAAAAACTTAAAACCTTAACCCCCAAATCCCTAAAATACTAACCGTTAAAAATCCAAACCTAAACAACTTAAAATCCTAAACATAAACCCTGAGAATACTTACCCTGAAACCCAACCCTAGTGCCCTACCCCTGAAACCTTAAAAGCGTCAATCAATCTTTGGAAAATAACATAGGCTCAGGAGAGGATCTCACTACGCTTACCCTGACTCTGACCCTTACCCTGACCCTAACCCTAACCCTAACCCTAACCCTAACCCTAACCCTAACCCTAACCCTAACCCTAACCCTAACCCTAACCCTAACCCTAACCCTAACCCTAACCCTAACCCTAACCCTAACCCCTAACCCTACCCCCCTAACACTACCCCTAACCCCCTAATGATAACCCTAGCCCTAACCCTAACGAACCCTAAACCAAAACCCTAACCCTAACCCTAACCCCCTGGCAACCGCACCCCGCACACTTGGTTCCCCCCTCATTTTGGTTCCCCCCCCCCCCCCTTGGGTTCCCCTCAAGCCCCATGGACCCCCTCGGTGCTCCCCGCAAATGCGTCCCCCCGGCAACCGCACCCCGCACACTTGGTTCCCCCCTCATTTTGGTTCCTCCCCCGGTGCGCCCTGCAAATGCGTCCCCCCGGCAACCGCACCCCGCACACTTGGTTCCCCCCTCATTTTGGTTCCCCCCCCGGTGCGCCCCGCAAATGCGTCCCCTCGGCAACCGCACCCCGCACACTTGGTTCCCCCCTCATTTTGGTTCCCCCCCCCGGTGCGCCCCGCAAATGCGTCCCCCCGGCAACCGCACCCCGCACACTTGGTTCCCCCCTCATTTTGGTTCCCCCCCCCGGTGCGCCCCGCAAATGCGTCCCCCCGGCAACCGCACCCCACACACTTGGTTTTCCCCTCATTTTGGTTCCCCCCAACCCTTGGGGTCCCCCCAAGCCCCATGGACCACACCCCCCTTGGTGCCCCCCCACAATTTTGTACCCCCCGCCGTCCTACCCGTGCCCGCAGCAGCCGCTCGCGTTCCGCCAGTGCCTCCCGCACCCGACGCTGCATCTCGGCCAGGTGGAGGCAGGCGCTGGGGGGGGGGGAATAAATTGGGGGGGGTGCAATTTGGGGGGTTCTGGGGGCATTTGTGGGGCTGGGGGCGCATTTAGGGGGCGGAGGGGACTGGTTCTCATCTGTAGGACTCGGCGTTGAGCCCCCCCGGGGGCAGCTGCAGGGCCAGGATGCCTGGGGGGGTGCGGGGGGGGGCATGTCAGCACCCCCCAGACCGAAACCCCAAAACCGCTGCCGTTGACCCCAAAATCGCCGCCGTTGACCCCAAGGTGGCCGCTGGTGACGCCGGTAGGGCCACCGGGCGCCCCGCGGGCCACTGGGAGCGGAAGACGGGCATGAAGCTGCCGGTGGACGGCGGCCACGCTAAAATGCTAGGTCAGCCGCGGGTTGGGGCTTTGGGGGGGAAACCCCATAGGGTCACAACCCCCCCAAAACCCCCCCGGCCCCATAGAGACCCCCCCCAGCCCCACAGATCCCACCCCAAACCCTGCAGGTGCTCCCCCAAACCCTACAGGTACCTTCTCCAGATGTTCCCCACAACCTCCCAGCCCCACAAGTACAATGTGTCCGGGCGGCGCCGCGCTAAAATGTGTCTGGGCGGCGCCGCGCTTAAATGTGCCCAGGCGGCGCCGTGCTTAAATGTGTCCGGGCGGCGCCGCGCTAAAATGTGTCTGGGCGGCGCCGCGCTTAAATGTGCCCTAACCCTAACCCTAACCCTAACCCTAACCCTGCATTTCCAGGCATGCTCTGGGCACCCAACATGGCCTCCCGGAAGCCTGGTGCCGGAAAACTATATTTACCAGCATTCCTTGGACAGCCGGAACAGCCAATCACGGGCCGAGTTTTCAAGAATTACATTTACCAGCACGCACTGTAACCCTAGCCCTTACCGCCTTTACAAAAAAGCCTCAAGCCCTAACCCTAAAAATCCTCGAAACCCCTACAGACATAACCCAAAATATTTACCACACTAAACACCTGAAGACCTATGCCTAAAACTCCTAACCCAATAAATTAAGACGTTCAAATCCCAAGCCCACAAAATTAAGACGTTCAAATCCCAAGCCCAAAAAATAGGACTCTCAAAACCTAAACCCAAAAACTAAAACCTAAAAACCCAAAAACCTAAACCCAAAAACGCTCCAAACACTAATCCAAAAAAATAAGACACTCAAAGCACTAACACAAAATATTAAGATGCTCAAAACCCTAACGCAAAAAATTAAGATGCTCCAAACCCTAACCCAAAAAATTAGGACACTCCAAACCCTAACCCTGGAGAACCTAACCTGAAAAAATAAATAAATAAATAAATAAATAAATAAAAATAAAATTTTAAAACCCTAACTCTAAATAATTGACCAAAAAGAAAACCCTAAGACCCTAACCCTAAAAAACCTTTCAACACTACAACCCATAAACTCTAAAACCCTAACACAGTAACCCTGAAAAACTTAAAACCTTAACCCCCAAATCCCTAAAATACTAACCGTTAAAAATCCAAACCTAAACAACTTAAAATCCTAAACATAAACCCTGAGAATACTTACCCTGAAACCCAACCCTAGTGCCCTACCCCTGAAACCTTAAAAGCGTCAATCAATCTTTGGAAAATAACATAGGCTCAGGAGAGGATCTCACTACGCTTACCCTGACTCTGACCCTAACCCTAACCCTAACCCCTAACCCTAACCCTAACCCTAACCCTAACCCTAACCCTAACCCTAACCCTAACCCTAACCCTAACCCTAACCCTAACCCTAACCCCTAACCCTACCCCCCTAACACTACCCCTAACCCCCTAATGATAACCCTAGCCCTAACCCTAACGAACCCTAAACCAAAACCCTAACCCTAACCCTAACCCCCTGGCAACCGCACCCCGCACACTTGGTTCCCCCCTCATTTTGGTTCCCCCCCCCCCCCCTTGGGTTCCCCTCAAGCCCCATGGACCCCCTCGGTGCTCCCCGCAAATGCGTCCCCCCGGCAACCGCACCCCGCACACTTGGTTCCCCCCTCATTTTGGTTCCTCCCCCGGTGCGCCCTGCAAATGCGTCCCCCCGGCAACCGCACCCCGCACACTTGGTTCCCCCCTCATTTTGGTTCCCCCCCCGGTGCGCCCCGCAAATGCGTCCCCTCGGCAACCGCACCCCGCACACTTGGTTCCCCCCTCATTTTGGTTCCCCCCCCCGGTGCGCCCCGCAAATGCGTCCCCCCGGCAACCGCACCCCGCACACTTGGTTCCCCCCTCATTTTGGTTCCCCCCCCCGGTGCGCCCCGCAAATGCGTCCCCCCGGCAACCGCACCCCACACACTTGGTTTTCCCCTCATTTTGGTTCCCCCCAACCCTTGGGGTCCCCCCAAGCCCCATGGACCACACCCCCCTTGGTGCCCCCCCACAATTTTGTACCCCCCGCCGTCCTACCCGTGCCCGCAGCAGCCGCTCGCGTTCCGCCAGTGCCTCCCGCACCCGACGCTGCATCTCGGCCAGGTGGAGGCAGGCGCTGGGGGGGGGGGAATAAATTGGGGGGGGTGCAATTTGGGGGGTTCTGGGGGCATTTGTGGGGCTGGGGGCGCATTTAGGGGGCGGAGGGGACTGGTTCTCATCTGTAGGACTCGGCGTTGAGCCCCCCCGGGGGCAGCTGCAGGGCCAGGATGCCTGGGGGGGTGCGGGGGGGGGCATGTCAGCACCCCCCAGACCGAAACCCCAAAACCGCTGCCGTTGACCCCAAAATCGCCGCCGTTGACCCCAAGGTGGCCGCTGGTGACGCCGGTAGGGCCACCGGGCGCCCCGCGGGCCACTGGGAGCGGAAGACGGGCATGAAGCTGCCGGTGGACGGCGGCCACGCTAAAATGCTAGGTCAGCCGCGGGTTGGGGCTTTGGGGGGGATACCCCATAGGGTCACAACCCCCCCAAAACCCCCCCGGCCCCATAGAGACCCCCCCCAGCCCCACAGATCCCACCCCAAACCCTGCAGGTGCTCCCCCAAACCCTACAGGTACCTTCTCCAGATGTTCCCCACAACCTCCCAGCCCCACAAGTACAATGTGTCCGGGCGGCGCCGCGCTAAAATGTGTCTGGGCGGCGCCGCGCTTAAATGTGCCCAGGCGGCGCCGTGCTTAAATGTGTCCGGGCGGCGCCGCGCTAAAATGTGTCTGGGCGGCGCCGCGCTTAAATGTGCCCTAACCCTAACCCTAACCCTAACCCTAACCCTGCATTTCCAGGCATGCTCTGGGCACCCAACATGGCCTCCCGGAAGCCTGGTGCCGGAAAACTATATTTACCAGCATTCCTTGGACAGCCGGAACAGCCAATCACGGGCCGAGTTTTCAAGAATTACATTTACCAGCACGCACTGTAACCCTAGCCCTTACCGCCTTTACAAAAAAGCCTCAAGCCCTAACCCTAAAAATCCTCGAAACCCCTACAGACATAACCCAAAATATTTACCACACTAAACACCTGAAGACCTATGCCTAAAACTCCTAACCCAATAAATTAAGACGTTCAAATCCCAAGCCCACAAAATTAAGACGTTCAAATCCCAAGCCCAAAAAATAGGACTCTCAAAACCTAAACCCAAAAACTAAAACCTAAAAACCCAAAAACCTAAACCCAAAAACGCTCCAAACACTAATCCAAAAAAATAAGACACTCAAAGCACTAACACAAAATATTAAGATGCTCAAAACCCTAACGCAAAAAATTAAGATGCTCCAAACCCTAACCCAAAAAATTAGGACACTCCAAACCCTAACCCTGGAGAACCTAACCTGAAAAAATAAATAAATAAATAAATAAATAAATAAAAATAAAATTTTAAAACCCTAACTCTAAATAATTGACCAAAAAGAAAACCCTAAGACCCTAACCCTAAAAAACCTTTCAACACTACAACCCATAAACTCTAAAACCCTAACACAGTAACCCTGAAAAACTTAAAACCTTAACCCCCAAATCCCTAAAATACTAACCGTTAAAAATCCAAACCTAAACAACTTAAAATCCTAAACATAAACCCTGAGAATACTTACCCTGAAACCCAACCCTAGTGCCCTACCCCTGAAACCTTAAAAGCGTCAATCAATCTTTGGAAAATAACATAGGCTCAGGAGAGGATCTCACTACGCTTACCCTGACTCTGACCCTTACCCTGACCCTAACCCTAACCCTAACCCCTAACCCTAACCCTAACCCTAACCCTAACCCTAACCCTAACCCTAACCCTAACCCTAACCCTAACCCTAACCCTAACCCTAACCCTAACCCTAACCCTAACCCTAACCCTAACCCCTAACCCTACCCCCCTAACACTACCCCTAACCCCCTAATGATAACCCTAGCCCTAACCCTAACGAACCCTAAACCAAAACCCTAACCCTAACCCTAACCCCCTGGCAACCGCACCCCGCACACTTGGTTCCCCCCTCATTTTGGTTCCCCCCCCCCCCCCTTGGGTTCCCCTCAAGCCCCATGGACCCCCTCGGTGCTCCCCGCAAATGCGTCCCCCCGGCAACCGCACCCCGCACACTTGGTTCCCCCCTCATTTTGGTTCCTCCCCCGGTGCGCCCTGCAAATGCGTCCCCCCGGCAACCGCACCCCGCACACTTGGTTCCCCCCTCATTTTGGTTCCCCCCCCGGTGCGCCCCGCAAATGCGTCCCCTCGGCAACCGCACCCCGCACACTTGGTTCCCCCCTCATTTTGGTTCCCCCCCCCGGTGCGCCCCGCAAATGCGTCCCCCCGGCAACCGCACCCCGCACACTTGGTTCCCCCCTCATTTTGGTTCCCCCCCCCGGTGCGCCCCGCAAATGCGTCCCCCCGGCAACCGCACCCCACACACTTGGTTTTCCCCTCATTTTGGTTCCCCCCAACCCTTGGGGTCCCCCCAAGCCCCATGGACCACACCCCCCTTGGTGCCCCCCCACAATTTTGTACCCCCCGCCGTCCTACCCGTGCCCGCAGCAGCCGCTCGCGTTCCGCCAGTGCCTCCCGCACCCGACGCTGCATCTCGGCCAGGTGGAGGCAGGCGCTGGGGGGGGGGGAATAAATTGGGGGGGGTGCAATTTGGGGGGTTCTGGGGGCATTTGTGGGGCTGGGGGCGCATTTAGGGGGCGGAGGGGACTGGTTCTCATCTGTAGGACTCGGCGTTGAGCCCCCCCGGGGGCAGCTGCAGGGCCAGGATGCCTGGGGGGGTGCGGGGGGGGGCATGTCAGCACCCCCCAGACCGAAACCCCAAAACCGCTGCCGTTGACCCCAAAATCGCCGCCGTTGACCCCAAGGTGGCCGCTGGTGACGCCGGTAGGGCCACCGGGCGCCCCGCGGGCCACTGGGAGCGGAAGACGGGCATGAAGCTGCCGGTGGACGGCGGCCACGCTAAAATGCTAGGTCAGCCGCGGGTTGGGGCTTTGGGGGGGAAACCCCATAGGGTCACAACCCCCCCAAAACCCCCCCGGCCCCATAGAGACCCCCCCCAGCCCCACAGATCCCACCCCAAACCCTGCAGGTGCTCCCCCAAACCCTACAGGTACCTTCTCCAGATGTTCCCCACAACCTCCCAGCCCCACAAGTACAATGTGTCCGGGCGGCGCCGCGCTAAAATGTGTCTGGGCGGCGCCGCGCTTAAATGTGCCCAGGCGGCGCCGTGCTTAAATGTGTCCGGGCGGCGCCGCGCTAAAATGTGTCTGGGCGGCGCCGCGCTTAAATGTGCCCTAACCCTAACCCTAACCCTAACCCTAACCCTGCATTTCCAGGCATGCTCTGGGCACCCAACATGGCCTCCCGGAAGCCTGGTGCCGGAAAACTATATTTACCAGCATTCCTTGGACAGCCGGAACAGCCAATCACGGGCCGAGTTTTCAAGAATTACATTTACCAGCACGCACTGTAACCCTAGCCCTTACCGCCTTTACAAAAAAGCCTCAAGCCCTAACCCTAAAAATCCTCGAAACCCCTACAGACATAACCCAAAATATTTACCACACTAAACACCTGAAGACCTATGCCTAAAACTCCTAACCCAATAAATTAAGACGTTCAAATCCCAAGCCCACAAAATTAAGACGTTCAAATCCCAAGCCCAAAAAATAGGACTCTCAAAACCTAAACCCAAAAACTAAAACCTAAAAACCCAAAAACCTAAACCCAAAAACGCTCCAAACACTAATCCAAAAAAATAAGACACTCAAAGCACTAACACAAAATATTAAGATGCTCAAAACCCTAACGCAAAAAATTAAGATGCTCCAAACCCTAACCCAAAAAATTAGGACACTCCAAACCCTAACCCTGGAGAACCTAACCTGAAAAAATAAATAAATAAATAAATAAATAAATAAAAATAAAATTTTAAAACCCTAACTCTAAATAATTGACCAAAAAGAAAACCCTAAGACCCTAACCCTAAAAAACCTTTCAACACTACAACCCATAAACTCTAAAACCCTAACACAGTAACCCTGAAAAACTTAAAACCTTAACCCCCAAATCCCTAAAATACTAACCGTTAAAAATCCAAACCTAAACAACTTAAAATCCTAAACATAAACCCTGAGAATACTTACCCTGAAACCCAACCCTAGTGCCCTACCCCTGAAACCTTAAAAGCGTCAATCAATCTTTGGAAAATAACATAGGCTCAGGAGAGGATCTCACTACGCTTACCCTGACTCTGACCCTTACCCTGACCCTAACCCTAACCCTAACCCCTAACCCTAACCCTAACCCTAACCCTAACCCTAACCCTAACCCTAACCCTAACCCTAACCCTAACCCTAACCCTAACCCTAACCCTAACCCTAACCCTAACCCTAACCCCTAACCCTACCCCCCTAACACTACCCCTAACCCCCTAATGATAACCCTAGCCCTAACCCTAACGAACCCTAAACCAAAACCCTAACCCTAACCCTAACCCCCTGGCAACCGCACCCCGCACACTTGGTTCCCCCCTCATTTTGGTTCCCCCCCCCCCCCCTTGGGTTCCCCTCAAGCCCCATGGACCCCCTCGGTGCTCCCCGCAAATGCGTCCCCCCGGCAACCGCACCCCGCACACTTGGTTCCCCCCTCATTTTGGTTCCTCCCCCGGTGCGCCCTGCAAATGCGTCCCCCCGGCAACCGCACCCCGCACACTTGGTTCCCCCCTCATTTTGGTCCCCCCCCGGTGCGCCCCGCAAATGCGTCCCCTCGGCAACCGCACCCCGCACACTTGGTTCCCCCCTCATTTTGGTTCCCCCCCCCGGTGCGCCCCGCAAATGCGTCCCCCCGGCAACCGCACCCCGCACACTTGGTTCCCCCCTCATTTTGGTTCCCCCCCCCGGTGCGCCCCGCAAATGCGTCCCCCCGGCAACCGCACCCCACACACTTGGTTTTCCCCTCATTTTGGTTCCCCCCAACCCTTGGGGTCCCCCCAAGCCCCATGGACCACACCCCCCTTGGTGCCCCCCCACAATTTTGTACCCCCCGCCGTCCTACCCGTGCCCGCAGCAGCCGCTCGCGTTCCGCCAGTGCCTCCCGCACCCGACGCTGCATCTCGGCCAGGTGGAGGCAGGCGCTGGGGGGGGGGGAATAAATTGGGGGGGGTGCAATTTGGGGGGTTCTGGGGGCATTTGTGGGGCTGGGGGCGCATTTAGGGGGCGGAGGGGACTGGTTCTCATCTGTAGGACTCGGCGTTGAGCCCCCCCGGGGGCAGCTGCAGGGCCAGGATGCCTGGGGGGGTGCGGGGGGGGGCATGTCAGCACCCCCCAGACCGAAACCCCAAAACCGCTGCCGTTGACCCCAAAATCGCCGCCGTTGACCCCAAGGTGGCCGCTGGTGACGCCGGTAGGGCCACCGGGCGCCCCGCGGGCCACTGGGAGCGGAAGACGGGCATGAAGCTGCCGGTGGACGGCGGCCACGCTAAAATGCTAGGTCAGCCGCGGGTTGGGGCTTTGGGGGGGAAACCCCATAGGGTCACAACCCCCCCAAAACCCCCCCGGCCCCATAGAGACCCCCCCCAGCCCCACAGATCCCACCCCAAACCCTGCAGGTGCTCCCCCAAACCCTACAGGTACCTTCTCCAGATGTTCCCCACAACCTCCCAGCCCCACAAGTACAATGTGTCCGGGCGGCGCCGCGCTAAAATGTGTCTGGGCGGCGCCGCGCTTAAATGTGCCCAGGCGGCGCCGTGCTTAAATGTGTCCGGGCGGCGCCGCGCTAAAATGTGTCTGGGCGGCGCCGCGCTTAAATGTGCCCTAACCCTAACCCTAACCCTAACCCTAACCCTGCATTTCCAGGCATGCTCTGGGCACCCAACATGGCCTCCCGGAAGCCTGGTGCCGGAAAACTATATTTACCAGCATTCCTTGGACAGCCGGAACAGCCAATCACGGGCCGAGTTTTCAAGAATTACATTTACCAGCACGCACTGTAACCCTAGCCCTTACCGCCTTTACAAAAAAGCCTCAAGCCCTAACCCTAAAAATCCTCGAAACCCCTACAGACATAACCCAAAATATTTACCACACTAAACACCTGAAGACCTATGCCTAAAACTCCTAACCCAATAAATTAAGACGTTCAAATCCCAAGCCCACAAAATTAAGACGTTCAAATCCCAAGCCCAAAAAATAGGACTCTCAAAACCTAAACCCAAAAACTAAAACCTAAAAACCCAAAAACCTAAACCCAAAAACGCTCCAAACACTAATCCAAAAAAATAAGACACTCAAAGCACTAACACAAAATATTAAGATGCTCAAAACCCTAACGCAAAAAATTAAGATGCTCCAAACCCTAACCCAAAAAATTAGGACACTCCAAACCCTAACCCTGGAGAACCTAACCTGAAAAAATAAATAAATAAATAAATAAATAAATAAAAATAAAATTTTAAAACCCTAACTCTAAATAATTGACCAAAAAGAAAACCCTAAGACCCTAACCCTAAAAAACCTTTCAACACTACAACCCATAAACTCTAAAACCCTAACACAGTAACCCTGAAAAACTTAAAACCTTAACCCCCAAATCCCTAAAATACTAACCGTTAAAAATCCAAACCTAAACAACTTAAAATCCTAAACATAAACCCTGAGAATACTTACCCTGAAACCCAACCCTAGTGCCCTACCCCTGAAACCTTAAAAGCGTCAATCAATCTTTGGAAAATAACATAGGCTCAGGAGAGGATCTCACTACGCTTACCCTGACTCTGACCCTTACCCTGACCCTAACCCTAACCCTAACCCCTAACCCTAACCCTAACCCTAACCCTAACCCTAACCCTAACCCTAACCCTAACCCTAACCCTAACCCTAACCCTAACCCTAACCCTAACCCTAACCCTAACCCTAACCCTAACCCCTAACCCTACCCCCCTAACACTACCCCTAACCCCCTAATGATAACCCTAGCCCTAACCCTAACGAACCCTAAACCAAAACCCTAACCCTAACCCTAACCCCCTGGCAACCGCACCCCGCACACTTGGTTCCCCCCTCATTTTGGTTCCTCCCCCGGTGCGCCCTGCAAATGCGTCCCCCCGGCAACCGCACCCCGCACACTTGGTTCCCCCCTCATTTTGGTTCCCCCCCCGGTGCGCCCCGCAAATGCGTCCCCTCGGCAACCGCACCCCGCACACTTGGTTCCCCCCTCATTTTGGTTCCCCCCCCCGGTGCGCCCCGCAAATGCGTCCCCCCGGCAACCGCACCCCGCACACTTGGTTCCCCCCTCATTTTGGTTCCCCCCCCCGGTGCGCCCCGCAAATGCGTCCCCCCGGCAACCGCACCCCACACACTTGGTTTTCCCCTCATTTTGGTTCCCCCCAACCCTTGGGGTCCCCCCAAGCCCCATGGACCACACCCCCCTTGGTGCCCCCCCACAATTTTGTACCCCCCGCCGTCCTACCCGTGCCCGCAGCAGCCGCTCGCGTTCCGCCAGTGCCTCCCGCACCCGACGCTGCATCTCGGCCAGGTGGAGGCAGGCGCTGGGGGGGGGGGAATAAATTGGGGGGGGTGCAATTTGGGGGGTTCTGGGGGCATTTGTGGGGCTGGGGGCGCATTTAGGGGGCGGAGGGGACTGGTTCTCATCTGTAGGACTCGGCGTTGAGCCCCCCCGGGGGCAGCTGCAGGGCCAGGATGCCTGGGGGGGTGCGGGGGGGGGCATGTCAGCACCCCCCAGACCGAAACCCCAAAACCGCTGCCGTTGACCCCAAAATCGCCGCCGTTGACCCCAAGGTGGCCGCTGGTGACGCCGGTAGGGCCACCGGGCGCCCCGCGGGCCACTGGGAGCGGAAGACGGGCATGAAGCTGCCGGTGGACGGCGGCCACGCTAAAATGCTAGGTCAGCCGCGGGTTGGGGCTTTGGGGGGGAAACCCCATAGGGTCACAACCCCCCCAAAACCCCCCCGGCCCCATAGAGACCCCCCCCAGCCCCACAGATCCCACCCCAAACCCTGCAGGTGCTCCCCCAAACCCTACAGGTACCTTCTCCAGATGTTCCCCACAACCTCCCAGCCCCACAAGTACAATGTGTCCGGGCGGCGCCGCGCTAAAATGTGTCTGGGCGGCGCCGCGCTTAAATGTGCCCAGGCGGCGCCGTGCTTAAATGTGTCCGGGCGGCGCCGCGCTAAAATGTGTCTGGGCGGCGCCGCGCTTAAATGTGCCCTAACCCTAACCCTAACCCTAACCCTAACCCTGCATTTCCAGGCATGCTCTGGGCACCCAACATGGCCTCCCGGAAGCCTGGTGCCGGAAAACTATATTTACCAGCATTCCTTGGACAGCCGGAACAGCCAATCACGGGCCGAGTTTTCAAGAATTACATTTACCAGCACGCACTGTAACCCTAGCCCTTACCGCCTTTACAAAAAAGCCTCAAGCCCTAACCCTAAAAATCCTCGAAACCCCTACAGACATAACCCAAAATATTTACCACACTAAACACCTGAAGACCTATGCCTAAAACTCCTAACCCAATAAATTAAGACGTTCAAATCCCAAGCCCACAAAATTAAGACGTTCAAATCCCAAGCCCAAAAAATAGGACTCTCAAAACCTAAACCCAAAAACTAAAACCTAAAAACCCAAAAACCTAAACCCAAAAACGCTCCAAACACTAATCCAAAAAAATAAGACACTCAAAGCACTAACACAAAATATTAAGATGCTCAAAACCCTAACGCAAAAAATTAAGATGCTCCAAACCCTAACCCAAAAAATTAGGACACTCCAAACCCTAACCCTGGAGAACCTAACCTGAAAAAATAAATAAATAAATAAATAAATAAATAAAAATAAAATTTTAAAACCCTAACTCTAAATAATTGACCAAAAAGAAAACCCTAAGACCCTAACCCTAAAAAACCTTTCAACAC
Source organism: Anas platyrhynchos (assembly GCF_047663525.1). Lineage (NCBI taxonomy): Eukaryota > Metazoa > Chordata > Aves > Anseriformes > Anatidae > Anas > Anas platyrhynchos. Next base: position 36,418 of record NC_092607.1, read on the forward strand.
TACAACCCATAAACTCTAAAACCCTAACACAGTAACCCTGAAAAACTTAAAACCTTAACCCCCAAATCCCTAAAATACTAACCGTTAAAAATCCAAACCTAAACAACTTAAAATCCTAAACATAAACCCTGAGAATACTTACCCTGAAACCCAACCCTAGTGCCCTACCCCTGAAACCTTAAAAGCGTCAATCAATCTTTGGAAAATAACATAGGCTCAGGAGAGGATCTCACTACGCTTACCCTGACTCTGACCCTTACCCTGACCCTAACCCTAACCCTAACCCCTAACCCTAACCCTAACCCTAACCCTAACCCTAACCCTAACCCTAACCCTAACCCTAACCCTAACCCTAACCCTAACCCTAACCCTAACCCTAACCCTAACCCCTAACCCTACCCCCCTAACACTACCCCTAACCCCCTAATGATAACCCTAGCCCTAACCCTAACGAACCCTAAACCAAAACCCTAACCCTAACCCTAACCCCCTGGCAACCGCACCCCGCACACTTGGTTCCCCCCTCATTTTGGTTCCCCCCCCCCCCCCTTGGGTTCCCCTCAAGCCCCATGGACCCCCTCGGTGCTCCCCGCAAATGCGTCCCCCCGGCAACCGCACCCCGCACACTTGGTTCCCCCCTCATTTTGGTTCCTCCCCCGGTGCGCCCTGCAAATGCGTCCCCCCGGCAACCGCACCCCGCACACTTGGTTCCCCCCTCATTTTGGTTCCCCCCCCGGTGCGCCCCGCAAATGCGTCCCCTCGGCAACCGCACCCCGCACACTTGGTTCCCCCCTCATTTTGGTTCCCCCCCCCGGTGCGCCCCGCAAATGCGTCCCCCCGGCAACCGCACCCCGCACACTTGGTTCCCCCCTCATTTTGGTTCCCCCCCCCGGTGCGCCCCGCAAATGCGTCCCCCCGGCAACCGCACCCCACACACTTGGTTTTCCCCTCATTTTGGTTCCCCCCAACCCTTGGGGTCCCCCCAAGCCCCATGGACCACACCCCCCTTGGTGCCCCCCCACAATTTTGTACCCCCCGCCGTCCTACCCGTGCCCGCAGCAGCCGCTCGCGTTCCGCCAGTGCCTCCCGCACCCGACGCTGCATCTCGGCCAGGTGGAGGCAGGCGCTGGGGGGGGGGGAATAAATTGGGGGGGGTGCAATTTGGGGGGTTCTGGGGGCATTTGTGGGGCTGGGGGCGCATTTAGGGGGCGGAGGGGACTGGTTCTCATCTGTAGGACTCGGCGTTGAGCCCCCCCGGGGGCAGCTGCAGGGCCAGGATGCCTGGGGGGGTGCGGGGGGGGGCATGTCAGCACCCCCCAGACCGAAACCCCAAAACCGCTGCCGTTGACCCCAAAATCGCCGCCGTTGACCCCAAGGTGGCCGCTGGTGACGCCGGTAGGGCCACCGGGCGCCCCGCGGGCCACTGGGAGCGGAAGACGGGCATGAAGCTGCCGGTGGACGGCGGCCACGCTAAAATGCTAGGTCAGCCGCGGGTTGGGGCTTTGGGGGGGAAACCCCATAGGGTCACAACCCCCCCAAAACCCCCCCGGCCCCATAGAGACCCCCCCCAGCCCCACAGATCCCACCCCAAACCCTGCAGGTGCTCCCCCAAACCCTACAGGTACCTTCTCCAGATGTTCCCCACAACCTCCCAGCCCCACAAGTACAATGTGTCCGGGCGGCGCCGCGCTAAAATGTGTCTGGGCGGCGCCGCGCTTAAATGTGCCCAGGCGGCGCCGTGCTTAAATGTGTCCGGGCGGCGCCGCGCTAAAATGTGTCTGGGCGGCGCCGCGCTTAAATGTGCCCTAACCCTAACCCTAACCCTAACCCTAACCCTGCATTTCCAGGCATGCTCTGGGCACCCAACATGGCCTCCCGGAAGCCTGGTGCCGGAAAACTATATTTACCAGCATTCCTTGGACAGCCGGAACAGCCAATCACGGGCCGAGTTTTCAAGAATTACATTTACCAGCACGCACTGTAACCCTAGCCCTTACCGCCTTTACAAAAAAGCCTCAAGCCCTAACCCTAAAAATCCTCGAAACCCCTACAGACATAACCCAAAATATTTACCACACTAAACACCTGAAGACCTATGCCTAAAACTCCTAACCCAATAAATTAAGACGTTCAAATCCCAAGCCCACAAAATTAAGACGTTCAAATCCCAAGCCCAAAAAATAGGACTCTCAAAACCTAAACCCAAAAACTAAAACCTAAAAACCCAAAAACCTAAACCCAAAAACGCTCCAAACACTAATCCAAAAAAATAAGACACTCAAAGCACTAACACAAAATATTAAGATGCTCAAAACCCTAACGCAAAAAATTAAGATGCTCCAAACCCTAACCCAAAAAATTAGGACACTCCAAACCCTAACCCTGGAGAACCTAACCTGAAAAAATAAATAAATAAATAAATAAATAAATAAAAATAAAATTTTAAAACCCTAACTCTAAATAATTGACCAAAAAGAAAACCCTAAGACCCTAACCCTAAAAAACCTTTCAACACTACAACCCATAAACTCTAAAACCCTAACACAGTAACCCTGAAAAACTTAAAACCTTAACCCCCAAATCCCTAAAATACTAACCGTTAAAAATCCAAACCTAAACAACTTAAAATCCTAAACATAAACCCTGAGAATACTTACCCTGAAACCCAACCCTAGTGCCCTACCCCTGAAACCTTAAAAGCGTCAATCAATCTTTGGAAAATAACATAGGCTCAGGAGAGGATCTCACTACGCTTACCCTGACTCTGACCCTTACCCTGACCCTAACCCTAACCCTAACCCTAACCCTAACCCTAACCCTAACCCTAACCCTAACCCTAACCCTAACCCTAACCCTAACCCTAACCCTAACCCTAACCCTAACCCTAACCCTAACCCTAACCCTAACCCCTAACCCTACCCCCCTAACACTACCCCTAACCCCCTAATGATAACCCTAGCCCTAACCCTAACGAACCCTAAACCAAAACCCTAACCCTAACCCTAACCCCCTGGCAACCGCACCCCGCACACTTGGTTCCCCCCTCATTTTGGTTCCCCCCCCCCCCCCTTGGGTTCCCCTCAAGCCCCATGGACCCCCTCGGTGCTCCCCGCAAATGCGTCCCCCCGGCAACCGCACCCCGCACACTTGGTTCCCCCCTCATTTTGGTTCCTCCCCCGGTGCGCCCTGCAAATGCGTCCCCCCGGCAACCGCACCCCGCACACTTGGTTCCCCCCTCATTTTGGTTCCCCCCCCGGTGCGCCCCGCAAATGCGTCCCCTCGGCAACCGCACCCCGCACACTTGGTTCCCCCCTCATTTTGGTTCCCCCCCCCGGTGCGCCCCGCAAATGCGTCCCCCCGGCAACCGCACCCCGCACACTTGGTTCCCCCCTCATTTTGGTTCCCCCCCCCGGTGCGCCCCGCAAATGCGTCCCCCCGGCAACCGCACCCCACACACTTGGTTTTCCCCTCATTTTGGTTCCCCCCAACCCTTGGGGTCCCCCCAAGCCCCATGGACCACACCCCCCTTGGTGCCCCCCCACAATTTTGTACCCCCCGCCGTCCTACCCGTGCCCGCAGCAGCCGCTCGCGTTCCGCCAGTGCCTCCCGCACCCGACGCTGCATCTCGGCCAGGTGGAGGCAGGCGCTGGGGGGGGGGGAATAAATTGGGGGGGGTGCAATTTGGGGGGTTCTGGGGGCATTTGTGGGGCTGGGGGCGCATTTAGGGGGCGGAGGGGACTGGTTCTCATCTGTAGGACTCGGCGTTGAGCCCCCCCGGGGGCAGCTGCAGGGCCAGGATGCCTGGGGGGGTGCGGGGGGGGGCATGTCAGCACCCCCCAGACCGAAACCCCAAAACCGCTGCCGTTGACCCCAAAATCGCCGCCGTTGACCCCAAGGTGGCCGCTGGTGACGCCGGTAGGGCCACCGGGCGCCCCGCGGGCCACTGGGAGCGGAAGACGGGCATGAAGCTGCCGGTGGACGGCGGCCACGCTAAAATGCTAGGTCAGCCGCGGGTTGGGGCTTTGGGGGGGAAACCCCATAGGGTCACAACCCCCCCAAAACCCCCCCGGCCCCATAGAGACCCCCCCCAGCCCCACAGATCCCACCCCAAACCCTGCAGGTGCTCCCCCAAACCCTACAGGTACCTTCTCCAGATGTTCCCCACAACCTCCCAGCCCCACAAGTACAATGTGTCCGGGCGGCGCCGCGCTAAAATGTGTCTGGGCGGCGCCGCGCTTAAATGTGCCCAGGCGGCGCCGTGCTTAAATGTGTCCGGGCGGCGCCGCGCTAAAATGTGTCTGGGCGGCGCCGCGCTTAAATGTGCCCTAACCCTAACCCTAACCCTAACCCTAACCCTGCATTTCCAGGCATGCTCTGGGCACCCAACATGGCCTCCCGGAAGCCTGGTGCCGGAAAACTATATTTACCAGCATTCCTTGGACAGCCGGAACAGCCAATCACGGGCCGAGTTTTCAAGAATTACATTTACCAGCACGCACTGTAACCCTAGCCCTTACCGCCTTTACAAAAAAGCCTCAAGCCCTAACCCTAAAAATCCTCGAAACCCCTACAGACATAACCCAAAATATTTACCACACTAAACACCTGAAGACCTATGCCTAAAACTCCTAACCCAATAAATTAAGACGTTCAAATCCCAAGCCCACAAAATTAAGACGTTCAAATCCCAAGCCCAAAAAATAGGACTCTCAAAACCTAAACCCAAAAACTAAAACCTAAAAACCCAAAAACCTAAACCCAAAAACGCTCCAAACACTAATCCAAAAAAATAAGACACTCAAAGCACTAACACAAAATATTAAGATGCTCAAAACCCTAACGCAAAAAATTAAGATGCTCCAAACCCTAACCCAAAAAATTAGGACACTCCAAACCCTAACCCTGGAGAACCTAACCTGAAAAAATAAATAAATAAATAAATAAATAAATAAAAATAAAATTTTAAAACCCTAACTCTAAATAATTGACCAAAAAGAAAACCCTAAGACCCTAACCCTAAAAAACCTTTCAACACTACAACCCATAAACTCTAAAACCCTAACACAGTAACCCTGAAAAACTTAAAACCTTAACCCCCAAATCCCTAAAATACTAACCGTTAAAAATCCAAACCTAAACAACTTAAAATCCTAAACATAAACCCTGAGAATACTTACCCTGAAACCCAACCCTAGTGCCCTACCCCTGAAACCTTAAAAGCGTCAATCAATCTTTGGAAAATAACATAGGCTCAGGAGAGGATCTCACTACGCTTACCCTGACTCTGACCCTAACCCTAACCCTAACCCCTAACCCTAACCCTAACCCTAACCCTAACCCTAACCCTAACCCTAACCCTAACCCTAACCCTAACCCTAACCCTAACCCTAACCCTAACCCCTAACCCTACCCCCCTAACACTACCCCTAACCCCCTAATGATAACCCTAGCCCTAACCCTAACGAACCCTAAACCAAAACCCTAACCCTAACCCTAACCCCCTGGCAACCGCACCCCGCACACTTGGTTCCCCCCTCATTTTGGTTCCCCCCCCCCCCCCTTGGGTTCCCCTCAAGCCCCATGGACCCCCTCGGTGCTCCCCGCAAATGCGTCCCCCCGGCAACCGCACCCCGCACACTTGGTTCCCCCCTCATTTTGGTTCCTCCCCCGGTGCGCCCTGCAAATGCGTCCCCCCGGCAACCGCACCCCGCACACTTGGTTCCCCCCTCATTTTGGTTCCCCCCCCGGTGCGCCCCGCAAATGCGTCCCCTCGGCAACCGCACCCCGCACACTTGGTTCCCCCCTCATTTTGGTTCCCCCCCCCGGTGCGCCCCGCAAATGCGTCCCCCCGGCAACCGCACCCCGCACACTTGGTTCCCCCCTCATTTTGGTTCCCCCCCCCGGTGCGCCCCGCAAATGCGTCCCCCCGGCAACCGCACCCCACACACTTGGTTTTCCCCTCATTTTGGTTCCCCCCAACCCTTGGGGTCCCCCCAAGCCCCATGGACCACACCCCCCTTGGTGCCCCCCCACAATTTTGTACCCCCCGCCGTCCTACCCGTGCCCGCAGCAGCCGCTCGCGTTCCGCCAGTGCCTCCCGCACCCGACGCTGCATCTCGGCCAGGTGGAGGCAGGCGCTGGGGGGGGGGGAATAAATTGGGGGGGGTGCAATTTGGGGGGTTCTGGGGGCATTTGTGGGGCTGGGGGCGCATTTAGGGGGCGGAGGGGACTGGTTCTCATCTGTAGGACTCGGCGTTGAGCCCCCCCGGGGGCAGCTGCAGGGCCAGGATGCCTGGGGGGGTGCGGGGGGGGGCATGTCAGCACCCCCCAGACCGAAACCCCAAAACCGCTGCCGTTGACCCCAAAATCGCCGCCGTTGACCCCAAGGTGGCCGCTGGTGACGCCGGTAGGGCCACCGGGCGCCCCGCGGGCCACTGGGAGCGGAAGACGGGCATGAAGCTGCCGGTGGACGGCGGCCACGCTAAAATGCTAGGTCAGCCGCGGGTTGGGGCTTTGGGGGGGAAACCCCATAGGGTCACAACCCCCCCAAAACCCCCCCGGCCCCATAGAGACCCCCCCCAGCCCCACAGATCCCACCCCAAACCCTGCAGGTGCTCCCCCAAACCCTACAGGTACCTTCTCCAGATGTTCCCCACAACCTCCCAGCCCCACAAGTACAATGTGTCCGGGCGGCGCCGCGCTAAAATGTGTCTGGGCGGCGCCGCGCTTAAATGTGCCCAGGCGGCGCCGTGCTTAAATGTGTCCGGGCGGCGCCGCGCTAAAATGTGTCTGGGCGGCGCCGCGCTTAAATGTGCCCTAACCCTAACCCTAACCCTAACCCTAACCCTGCATTTCCAGGCATGCTCTGGGCACCCAACATGGCCTCCCGGAAGCCTGGTGCCGGAAAACTATATTTACCAGCATTCCTTGGACAGCCGGAACAGCCAATCACGGGCCGAGTTTTCAAGAATTACATTTACCAGCACGCACTGTAACCCTAGCCCTTACCGCCTTTACAAAAAAGCCTCAAGCCCTAACCCTAAAAATCCTCGAAACCCCTACAGACATAACCCAAAATATTTACCACACTAAACACCTGAAGACCTATGCCTAAAACTCCTAACCCAATAAATTAAGACGTTCAAATCCCAAGCCCACAAAATTAAGACGTTCAAATCCCAAGCCCAAAAAATAGGACTCTCAAAACCTAAACCCAAAAACTAAAACCTAAAAACCCAAAAACCTAAACCCAAAAACGCTCCAAACACTAATCCAAAAAAATAAGACACTCAAAGCACTAACACAAAATATTAAGATGCTCAAAACCCTAACGCAAAAAATTAAGATGCTCCAAACCCTAACCCAAAAAATTAGGACACTCCAAACCCTAACCCTGGAGAACCTAACCTGAAAAAATAAATAAATAAATAAATAAATAAATAAAAATAAAATTTTAAAACCCTAACTCTAAATAATTGACCAAAAAGAAAACCCTAAGACCCTAACCCTAAAAAACCTTTCAACACTACAACCCATAAACTCTAAAACCCTAACACAGTAACCCTGAAAAACTTAAAACCTTAACCCCCAAATCCCTAAAATACTAACCGTTAAAAATCCAAACCTAAACAACTTAAAATCCTAAACATAAACCCTGAGAATACTTACCCTGAAACCCAACCCTAGTGCCCTACCCCTGAAACCTTAAAAGCGTCAATCAATCTTTGGAAAATAACATAGGCTCAGGAGAGGATCTCACTACGCTTACCCTGACTCTGACCCTTACCCTGACCCTAACCCTAACCCTAACCCCTAACCCTAACCCTAACCCTAACCCTAACCCTAACCCTAACCCTAACCCTAACCCTAACCCTAACCCTAACCCTAACCCTAACCCTAACCCTAACCCCTAACCCTACCCCCCTAACACTACCCCTAACCCCCTAATGATAACCCTAGCCCTAACCCTAACGAACCCTAAACCAAAACCCTAACCCTAACCCTAACCCCCTGGCAACCGCACCCCGCACACTTGGTTCCCCCCTCATTTTGGTTCCCCCCCCCCCCCCTTGGGTTCCCCTCAAGCCCCATGGACCCCCTCGGTGCTCCCCGCAAATGCGTCCCCCCGGCAACCGCACCCCGCACACTTGGTTCCCCCCTCATTTTGGTTCCTCCCCCGGTGCGCCCTGCAAATGCGTCCCCCCGGCAACCGCACCCCGCACACTTGGTTCCCCCCTCATTTTGGTTCCCCCCCCGGTGCGCCCCGCAAATGCGTCCCCTCGGCAACCGCACCCCGCACACTTGGTTCCCCCCTCATTTTGGTTCCCCCCCCCGGTGCGCCCCGCAAATGCGTCCCCCCGGCAACCGCACCCCGCACACTTGGTTCCCCCCTCATTTTGGTTCCCCCCCCCGGTGCGCCCCGCAAATGCGTCCCCCCGGCAACCGCACCCCACACACTTGGTTTTCCCCTCATTTTGGTTCCCCCCAACCCTTGGGGTCCCCCCAAGCCCCATGGACCACACCCCCCTTGGTGCCCCCCCACAATTTTGTACCCCCCGCCGTCCTACCCGTGCCCGCAGCAGCCGCTCGCGTTCCGCCAGTGCCTCCCGCACCCGACGCTGCATCTCGGCCAGGTGGAGGCAGGCGCTGGGGGGGGGGGAATAAATTGGGGGGGGTGCAATTTGGGGGGTTCTGGGGGCATTTGTGGGGCTGGGGGCGCATTTAGGGGGCGGAGGGGACTGGTTCTCATCTGTAGGACTCGGCGTTGAGCCCCCCCGGGGGCAGCTGCAGGGCCAGGATGCCTGGGGGGGTGCGGGGGGGGGCATGTCAGCACCCCCCAGACCGAAACCCCAAAACCGCTGCCGTTGACCCCAAAATCGCCGCCGTTGACCCCAAGGTGGCCGCTGGTGACGCCGGTAGGGCCACCGGGCGCCCCGCGGGCCACTGGGAGCGGAAGACGGGCATGAAGCTGCCGGTGGACGGCGGCCACGCTAAAATGCTAGGTCAGCCGCGGGTTGGGGCTTTGGGGGGGAAACCCCATAGGGTCACAACCCCCCCAAAACCCCCCCGGCCCCATAGAGACCCCCCCCAGCCCCACAGATCCCACCCCAAACCCTGCAGGTGCTCCCCCAAACCCTACAGGTACCTTCTCCAGATGTTCCCCACAACCTCCCAGCCCCACAAGTACAATGTGTCCGGGCGGCGCCGCGCTAAAATGTGTCTGGGCGGCGCCGCGCTTAAATGTGCCCAGGCGGCGCCGTGCTTAAATGTGTCCGGGCGGCGCCGCGCTAAAATGTGTCTGGGCGGCGCCGCGCTTAAATGTGCCCTAACCCTAACCCTAACCCTAACCCTAACCCTGCATTTCCAGGCATGCTCTGGGCACCCAACATGGCCTCCCGGAAGCCTGGTGCCGGAAAACTATATTTACCAGCATTCCTTGGACAGCCGGAACAGCCAATCACGGGCCGAGTTTTCAAGAATTACATTTACCAGCACGCACTGTAACCCTAGCCCTTACCGCCTTTACAAAAAAGCCTCAAGCCCTAACCCTAAAAATCCTCGAAACCCCTACAGACATAACCCAAAATATTTACCACACTAAACACCTGAAGACCTATGCCTAAAACTCCTAACCCAATAAATTAAGACGTTCAAATCCCAAGCCCACAAAATTAAGACGTTCAAATCCCAAGCCCAAAAAATAGGACTCTCAAAACCTAAACCCAAAAACTAAAACCTAAAAACCCAAAAACCTAAACCCAAAAACGCTCCAAACACTAATCCAAAAAAATAAGACACTCAAAGCACTAACACAAAATATTAAGATGCTCAAAACCCTAACGCAAAAAATTAAGATGCTCCAAACCCTAACCCAAAAAATTAGGACACTCCAAACCCTAACCCTGGAGAACCTAACCTGAAAAAATAAATAAATAAATAAATAAATAAATAAAAATAAAATTTTAAAACCCTAACTCTAAATAATTGACCAAAAAGAAAACCCTAAGACCCTAACCCTAAAAAACCTTTCAACACTACAACCCATAAACTCTAAAACCCTAACACAGTAACCCTGAAAAACTTAAAACCTTAACCCCCAAATCCCTAAAATACTAACCGTTAAAAATCCAAACCTAAACAACTTAAAATCCTAAACATAAACCCTGAGAATACTTACCCTGAAACCCAACCCTAGTGCCCTACCCCTGAAACCTTAAAAGCGTCAATCAATCTTTGGAAAATAACATAGGCTCAGGAGAGGATCTCACTACGCTTACCCTGACTCTGACCCTTACCCTGACCCTAACCCTAACCCTAACCCCTAACCCTAACCCTAACCCTAACCCTAACCCTAACCCTAACCCTAACCCTAACCCTAACCCTAACCCTAACCCTAACCCTAACCCTAACCCTAACCCTAACCCCTAACCCTACCCCCCTAACACTACCCCTAACCCCCTAATGATAACCCTAGCCCTAACCCTAACGAACCCTAAACCAAAACCCTAACCCTAACCCTAACCCCCTGGCAACCGCACCCCGCACACTTGGTTCCCCCCTCATTTTGGTTCCCCCCCCCCCCCCCCCTTGGGTTCCCCTCAAGCCCCATGGACCCCCTCGGTGCTCCCCGCAAATGCGTCCCCCCGGCAACCGCACCCCGCACACTTGGTTCCCCCCTCATTTTGGTTCCTCCCCCGGTGCGCCCTGCAAATGCGTCCCCCCGGCAACCGCACCCCGCACACTTGGTTCCCCCCTCATTTTGGTTCCCCCCCCCGGTGCGCCCCGCAAATGCGTCCCCTCGGCAACCGCACCCCGCACACTTGGTTCCCCCCTCATTTTGGTTCCCCCCCCCCGGTGCGCCCCGCAAATGCGTCCCCCCGGCAACCGCACCCCGCACACTTGGTTCCCCCCTCATTTTGGTTCCCCCCCCCGGTGCGCCCCGCAAATGCGTCCCCCCGGCAACCGCACCCCACACACTTGGTTTTCCCCTCATTTTGGTTCCCCCCAACCCTTGGGGTCCCCCCAAGCCCCATGGACCACACCCCCCTTGGTGCCCCCCCACAATTTTGTACCCCCCGCCGTCCTACCCGTGCCCGCAGCAGCCGCTCGCGTTCCGCCAGTGCCTCCCGCACCCGACGCTGCATCTCGGCCAGGTGGAGGCAGGCGCTGGGGGGGGGGGAATAAATTGGGGGGGGTGCAATTTGGGGGGTTCTGGGGGCATTTGTGGGGCTGGGGGCGCATTTAGGGGGCGGAGGGGACTGGTTCTCATCTGTAGGACTCGGCGTTGAGCCCCCCCGGGGGCAGCTGCAGGGCCAGGATGCCTGGGGGGGTGCGGGGGGGGGCATGTCAGCACCCCCCAGACCGAAACCCCAAAACCGCTGCCGTTGACCCCAAAATCACCGCCGTTGACCCCAAGGTGGCCGCTGGTGACGCCGGTAGGGCCACCGGGCGCCCCGCGGGCCACTGGGAGCGGAAGACGGGCATGAAGCTGCCGGTGGACGGCGGCCACGCTAAAATGCTAGGTCAGCCGCGGGTTGGGGCTTTGGGGGGGAAACCCCATAGGGTCACAACCCCCCCAAAACCCCCCCGGCCCCATAGAGACCCCCCCCAGCCCCACAGATCCCACCCCAAACCCTGCAGGTGCTCCCCCAAACCCTACAGGTACCTTCTCCAGATGTTCCCCACAACCTCCCAGCCCCACAAGTACAATGTGTCCGGGCGGCGCCGCGCTAAAATGTGTCTGGGCGGCGCCGCGCTTAAATGTGCCCAGGCGGCGCCGTGCTTAAATGTGTCCGGGCGGCGCCGCGCTAAAATGTGTCTGGGCGGCGCCGCGCTTAAATGTGCCCTAACCCTAACCCTAACCCTAACCCTAACCCTGCATTTCCAGGCATGCTCTGGGCACCCAACATGGCCTCCCGGAAGCCTGGTGCCGGAAAACTATATTTACCAGCATTCCTTGGACAGCCGGAACAGCCAATCACGGGCCGAGTTTTCAAGAATTACATTTACCAGCACGCACTGTAACCCTAGCCCTTACCGCCTTTACAAAAAAGCCTCAAGCCCTAACCCTAAAAATCCTCGAAACCCCTACAGACATAACCCAAAATATTTACCACACTAAACACCTGAAGACCTATGCCTAAAACTCCTAACCCAATAAATTAAGACGTTCAAATCCCAAGCCCACAAAATTAAGACGTTCAAATCCCAAGCCCAAAAAATAGGACTCTCAAAACCTAAACCCAAAAACTAAAACCTAAAAACCCAAAAACCTAAACCCAAAAACGCTCCAAACACTAATCCAAAAAAATAAGACACTCAAAGCACTAACACAAAATATTAAGATGCTCAAAACCCTAACGCAAAAAATTAAGATGCTCCAAACCCTAACCCAAAAAATTAGGACACTCCAAACCCTAACCCTGGAGAACCTAACCTGAAAAAATAAATAAATAAATAAATAAATAAATAAAAATAAAATTTTAAAACCCTAACTCTAAATAATTGACCAAAAAGAAAACCCTAAGACCCTAACCCTAAAAAACCTTTCAACACTACAACCCATAAACTCTAAAACCCTAACACAGTAACCCTGAAAAACTTAAAACCTTAACCCCCAAATCCCTAAAATACTAACCGTTAAAAATCCAAACCTAAACAACTTAAAATCCTAAACATAAACCCTGAGAATACTTACCCTGAAACCCAACCCTAGTGCCCTACCCCTGAAACCTTAAAAGCGTCAATCAATCTTTGGAAAATAACATAGGCTCAGGAGAGGATCTCACTACGCTTACCCTGACTCTGACCCTTACCCTGACCCTAACCCTAACCCTAACCCCTAACCCTAACCCTAACCCTAACCCTAACCCTAACCCTAACCCTAACCCTAACCCTAACCCTAACCCTAACCCTAACCCTAACCCTAACCCTAACCCTAACCCTAACCCTAACCCTAACCCTAACCCTAACCCTAACCTAACCCTAACCCTAACCCTAACCCTAACCCTAACCCTAACCCTAACCCTAACCCTAACCCTAACCCCCTGGCAACCGCACCCCGCACACTTGGTTCCCCCCTCATTTTGGTTCCCCCCCCCCCCCCTTGGGTTCCCCTCAAGCCCCATGGACCCCCTCGGTGCTCCCCGCAAATGCGTCCCCCCGGCAACCGCACCCCGCACACTTGGTTCCCCCCTCATTTTGGTTCCTCCCCCGGTGCGCCCTGCAAATGCGTCCCCCCGGCAACCGCACCCCGCACACTTGGTTCCCCCCTCATTTTGGTTCCCCCCCCGGTGCGCCCCGCAAATGCGTCCCCTCGGCAACCGCACCCCGCACACTTGGTTCCCCCCTCATTTTGGTTCCCCCCCCCGGTGCGCCCCGCAAATGCGTCCCCCCGGCAACCGCACCCCGCACACTTGGTTCCCCCCTCATTTTGGTTCCCCCCCCCGGTGCGCCCCGCAAATGCGTCCCCCCGGCAACCGCACCCCACACACTTGGTTTTCCCCTCATTTTGGTTCCCCCCAACCCTTGGGGTCCCCCCAAGCCCCATGGACCACACCCCCCTTGGTGCCCCCCCACAATTTTGTACCCCCCGCCGTCCTACCCGTGCCCGCAGCAGCCGCTCGCGTTCCGCCAGTGCCTCCCGCACCCGACGCTGCATCTCGGCCAGGTGGAGGCAGGCGCTGGGGGGGGGGGAATAAATTGGGGGGGGTGCAATTTGGGGGGTTCTGGGGGCATTTGTGGGGCTGGGGGCGCATTTAGGGGGCGGAGGGGACTGGTTCTCATCTGTAGGACTCGGCGTTGAGCCCCCCCGGGGGCAGCTGCAGGGCCAGGATGCCTGGGGGGGTGCGGGGGGGGGCATGTCAGCACCCCCCAGACCGAAACCCCAAAACCGCTGCCGTTGACCCCAAAATCGCCGCCGTTGACCCCAAGGTGGCCGCTGGTGACGCCGGTAGGGCCACCGGGCGCCCCGCGGGCCACTGGGAGCGGAAGACGGGCATGAAGCTGCCGGTGGACGGCGGCCACGCTAAAATGCTAGGTCAGCCGCGGGTTGGGGCTTTGGGGGGGAAACCCCATAGGGTCACAACCCCCCCAAAACCCCCCCGGCCCCATAGAGACCCCCCCCAGCCCCACAGATCCCACCCCAAACCCTGCAGGTGCTCCCCCAAACCCTACAGGTACCTTCTCCAGATGTTCCCCACAACCTCCCAGCCCCACAAGTACAATGTGTCCGGGCGGCGCCGCGCTAAAATGTGTCTGGGCGGCGCCGCGCTTAAATGTGCCCAGGCGGCGCCGTGCTTAAATGTGTCCGGGCGGCGCCGCGCTAAAATGTGTCTGGGCGGCGCCGCGCTTAAATGTGCCCTAACCCTAACCCTAACCCTAACCCTAACCCTGCATTTCCAGGCATGCTCTGGGCACCCAACATGGCCTCCCGGAAGCCTGGTGCCGGAAAACTATATTTACCAGCATTCCTTGGACAGCCGGAACAGCCAATCACGGGCCGAGTTTTCAAGAATTACATTTACCAGCACGCACTGTAACCCTAGCCCTTACCGCCTTTACAAAAAAGCCTCAAGCCCTAACCCTAAAAATCCTCGAAACCCCTACAGACATAACCCAAAATATTTACCACACTAAACACCTGAAGACCTATGCCTAAAACTCCTAACCCAATAAATTAAGACGTTCAAATCCCAAGCCCACAAAATTAAGACGTTCAAATCCCAAGCCCAAAAAATAGGACTCTCAAAACCTAAACCCAAAAACTAAAACCTAAAAACCCAAAAACCTAAACCCAAAAACGCTCCAAACACTAATCCAAAAAAATAAGACACTCAAAGCACTAACACAAAATATTAAGATGCTCAAAACCCTAACGCAAAAAATTAAGATGCTCCAAACCCTAACCCAAAAAATTAGGACACTCCAAACCCTAACCCTGGAGAACCTAACCTGAAAAAATAAATAAATAAATAAATAAATAAATAAAAATAAAATTTTAAAACCCTAACTCTAAATAATTGACCAAAAAGAAAACCCTAAGACCCTAACCCTAAAAAACCTTTCAACACTACAACCCATAAACTCTAAAACCCTAACACAGTAACCCTGAAAAACTTAAAACCTTAACCCCCAAATCCCTAAAATACTAACCGTTAAAAATCCAAACCTAAACAACTTAAAATCCTAAACATAAACCCTGAGAATACTTACCCTGAAACCCAACCCTAGTGCCCTACCCCTGAAACCTTAAAAGCGTCAATCAATCTTTGGAAAATAACATAGGCTCAGGAGAGGATCTCACTACGCTTACCCTGACTCTGACCCTTACCCTGACCCTAACCCTAACCCTAACCCCTAACCCTAACCCTAACCCTAACCCTAACCCTAACTCTAACCCTAACCCTAACCCTAACCCTAACCCTAACCCTAACCCTAACCCTAACCCTAACCCTAACCCTAACCCTAACCCTAACCCTAACCCCTAACCCTACCCCCCTAACACTACCCCTAACCCCCTAATGATAACCCTAGCCCTAACCCTAACGAACCCTAAACCAAAACCCTAACCCTAACCCTAACCCCCTGGCAACCGCACCCCGCACACTTGGTTCCCCCCTCATTTTGGTTCCCCCCCCCCCCCCTTGGGTTCCCCTCAAGCCCCATGGACCCCCTCGGTGCTCCCCGCAAATGCGTCCCCCCGGCAACCGCACCCCGCACACTTGGTTCCCCCCTCATTTTGGTTCCTCCCCCGGTGCGCCCTGCAAATGCGTCCCCCCGGCAACCGCACCCCGCACACTTGGTTCCCCCCTCATTTTGGTTCCCCCCCCGGTGCGCCCCGCAAATGCGTCCCCTCGGCAACCGCACCCCGCACACTTGGTTCCCCCCTCATTTTGGTTCCCCCCCCCGGTGCGCCCCGCAAATGCGTCCCCCCGGCAACCGCACCCCGCACACTTGGTTCCCCCCTCATTTTGGTTCCCCCCCCCGGTGCGCCCCGCAAATGCGTCCCCCCGGCAACCGCACCCCACACACTTGGTTTTCCCCTCATTTTGGTTCCCCCCAACCCTTGGGGTCCCCCCAAGCCCCATGGACCACACCCCCCTTGGTGCCCCCCCACAATTTTGTACCCCCCGCCGTCCTACCCGTGCCCGCAGCAGCCGCTCGCGTTCCGCCAGTGCCTCCCGCACCCGACGCTGCATCTCGGCCAGGTGGAGGCAGGCGCTGGGGGGGGGGGAATAAATTGGGGGGGGTGCAATTTGGGGGGTTCTGGGGGCATTTGTGGGGCTGGGGGCGCATTTAGGGGGCGGAGGGGACTGGTTCTCATCTGTAGGACTCGGCGTTGAGCCCCCCCGGGGGCAGCTGCAGGGCCAGGATGCCTGGGGGGGTGCGGGGGGGGGCATGTCAGCACCCCCCAGACCGAAACCCCAAAACCGCTGCCGTTGACCCCAAAATCGCCGCCGTTGACCCCAAGGTGGCCGCTGGTGACGCCGGTAGGGCCACCGGGCGCCCCGCGGGCCACTGGGAGCGGAAGACGGGCATGAAGCTGCCGGTGGACGGCGGCCACGCTAAAATGCTAGGTCAGCCGCGGGTTGGGGCTTTGGGGGGGAAACCCCATAGGGTCACAACCCCCCCAAAACCCCCCCGGCCCCATAGAGACCCCCCCCAGCCCCACAGATCCCACCCCAAACCCTGCAGGTGCTCCCCCAAACCCTACAGGTACCTTCTCCAGATGTTCCCCACAACCTCCCAGCCCCACAAGTACAATGTGTCCGGGCGGCGCCGCGCTAAAATGTGTCTGGGCGGCGCCGCGCTTAAATGTGCCCAGGCGGCGCCGTGCTTAAATGTGTCCGGGCGGCGCCGCGCTAAAATGTGTCTGGGCGGCGCCGCGCTTAAATGTGCCCTAACCCTAACCCTAACCCTAACCCTAACCCTGCATTTCCAGGCATGCTCTGGGCACCCAACATGGCCTCCCGGAAGCCTGGTGCCGGAAAACTATATTTACCAGCATTCCTTGGACAGCCGGAACAGCCAATCACGGGCCGAGTTTTCAAGAATTACATTTACCAGCACGCACTGTAACCCTAGCCCTTACCGCCTTTACAAAAAAGCCTCAAGCCCTAACCCTAAAAATCCTCGAAACCCCTACAGACATAACCCAAAATATTTACCACACTAAACACCTGAAGACCTATGCCTAAAACTCCTAACCCAATAAATTAAGACGTTCAAATCCCAAGCCCACAAAATTAAGACGTTCAAATCCCAAGCCCAAAAAATAGGACTCTCAAAACCTAAACCCAAAAACTAAAACCTAAAAACCCAAAAACCTAAACCCAAAAACGCTCCAAACACTAATCCAAAAAAATAAGACACTCAAAGCACTAACACAAAATATTAAGATGCTCAAAACCCTAACGCAAAAAATTAAGATGCTCCAAACCCTAACCCAAAAAATTAGGACACTCCAAACCCTAACCCTGGAGAACCTAACCTGAAAAAATAAATAAATAAATAAATAAATAAATAAAAATAAAATTTTAAAACCCTAACTCTAAATAATTGACCAAAAAGAAAACCCTAAGACCCTAACCCTAAAAAACCTTTCAACACTACAACCCATAAACTCTAAAACCCTAACACAGTAACCCTGAAAAACTTAAAACCTTAACCCCCAAATCCCTAAAATACTAACCGTTAAAAATCCAAACCTAAACAACTTAAAATCCTAAACATAAACCCTGAGAATACTTACCCTGAAACCCAACCCTAGTGCCCTACCCCTGAAACCTTAAAAGCGTCAATCAATCTTTGGAAAATAACATAGGCTCAGGAGAGGATCTCACTACGCTTACCCTGACTCTGACCCTTACCCTGACCCTAACCCTAACCCTAACCCCTAACCCTAACCCTAACCCTAACCCTAACCCTAACCCTAACCCTAACCCTAACCCTAACCCTAACCCTAACCCTAACCCTAACCCTAACCCTAACCCTAACCCCTAACCCTACCCCCCTAACACTACCCCTAACCCCCTAATGATAACCCTAGCCCTAACCCTAACGAACCCTAAACCAAAACCCTAACCCTAACCCTAACCCCCTGGCAACCGCACCCCGCACACTTGGTTCCCCCCTCATTTTGGTTCCCCCCCCCCCCCCTTGGGTTCCCCTCAAGCCCCATGGACCCCCTCGGTGCTCCCCGCAAATGCGTCCCCCCGGCAACCGCACCCCGCACACTTGGTTCCCCCCTCATTTTGGTTCCTCCCCCGGTGCGCCCTGCAAATGCGTCCCCCCGGCAACCGCACCCCGCACACTTGGTTCCCCCCTCATTTTGGTTCCCCCCCCGGTGCGCCCCGCAAATGCGTCCCCTCGGCAACCGCACCCCGCACACTTGGTTCCCCCCTCATTTTGGTTCCCCCCCCCCGGTGCGCCCCGCAAATGCGTCCCCCCGGCAACCGCACCCCGCACACTTGGTTCCCCCCTCATTTTGGTTCCCCCCCCCGGTGCGCCCCGCAAATGCGTCCCCCCGGCAACCGCACCCCACACACTTGGTTTTCCCCTCATTTTGGTTCCCCCCAACCCTTGGGGTCCCCCCAAGCCCCATGGACCACACCCCCCTTGGTGCCCCCCCACAATTTTGTACCCCCCGCCGTCCTACCCGTGCCCGCAGCAGCCGCTCGCGTTCCGCCAGTGCCTCCCGCACCCGACGCTGCATCTCGGCCAGGTGGAGGCAGGCGCTGGGGGGGGGGGAATAAATTGGGGGGGGTGCAATTTGGGGGGTTCTGGGGGCATTTGTGGGGCTGGGGGCGCATTTAGGGGGCGGAGGGGACTGGTTCTCATCTGTAGGACTCGGCGTTGAGCCCCCCCGGGGGCAGCTGCAGGGCCAGGATGCCTGGGGGGGTGCGGGGGGGGGCATGTCAGCACCCCCCAGACCGAAACCCCAAAACCGCTGCCGTTGACCCCAAAATCGCCGCCGTTGACCCCAAGGTGGCCGCTGGTGACGCCGGTAGGGCCACCGGGCGCCCCGCGGGCCACTGGGAGCGGAAGACGGGCATGAAGCTGCCGGTGGACGGCGGCCACGCTAAAATGCTAGGTCAGCCGCGGGTTGGGGCTTTGGGGGGGAAACCCCATAGGGTCACAACCCCCCCAAAACCCCCCCGGCCCCATAGAGACCCCCCCCAGCCCCACAGATCCCACCCCAAACCCTGCAGGTGCTCCCCCAAACCCTACAGGTACCTTCTCCAGATGTTCCCCACAACCTCCCAGCCCCACAAGTACAATGTGTCCGGGCGGCGCCGCGCTAAAATGTGTCTGGGCGGCGCCGCGCTTAAATGTGCCCAGGCGGCGCCGTGCTTAAATGTGTCCGGGCGGCGCCGCGCTAAAATGTGTCTGGGCGGCGCCGCGCTTAAATGTGCCCTAACCCTAACCCTAACCCTAACCCTAACCCTGCATTTCCAGGCATGCTCTGGGCACCCAACATGGCCTCCCGGAAGCCTGGTGCCGGAAAACTATATTTACCAGCATTCCTTGGACAGCCGGAACAGCCAATCACGGGCCGAGTTTTCAAGAATTACATTTACCAGCACGCACTGTAACCCTAGCCCTTACCGCCTTTACAAAAAAGCCTCAAGCCCTAACCCTAAAAATCCTCGAAACCCCTACAGACATAACCCAAAATATTTACCACACTAAACACCTGAAGACCTATGCCTAAAACTCCTAACCCAATAAATTAAGACGTTCAAATCCCAAGCCCACAAAATTAAGACGTTCAAATCCCAAGCCCAAAAAATAGGACTCTCAAAACCTAAACCCAAAAACTAAAACCTAAAAACCCAAAAACCTAAACCCAAAAACGCTCCAAACACTAATCCAAAAAAATAAGACACTCAAAGCACTAACACAAAATATTAAGATGCTCAAAACCCTAACGCAAAAAATTAAGATGCTCCAAACCCTAACCCAAAAAATTAGGACACTCCAAACCCTAACCCTGGAGAACCTAACCTGAAAAAATAAATAAATAAATAAATAAATAAATAAAAATAAAATTTTAAAACCCTAACTCTAAATAATTGACCAAAAAGAAAACCCTAAGACCCTAACCCTAAAAAACCTTTCAACACTACAACCCATAAACTCTAAAACCCTAACACAGTAACCCTGAAAAACTTAAAACCTTAACCCCCAAATCCCTAAAATACTAACCGTTAAAAATCCAAACCTAAACAACTTAAAATCCTAAACATAAACCCTGAGAATACTTACCCTGAAACCCAACCCTAGTGCCCTACCCCTGAAACCTTAAAAGCGTCAATCAATCTTTGGAAAATAACATAGGCTCAGGAGAGGATCTCACTACGCTTACCCTGACTCTGACCCTTACCCTGACCCTAACCCTAACCCTAACCCCTAACCCTAACCCTAACCCTAACCCTAACCCTAACCCTAACCCTAACCCTAACCCTAACCCTAACCCTAACCCTAACCCTAACCCTAACCCTAACCCTAACCCCTAACCCTACCCCCCTAACACTACCCCTAACCCCCTAATGATAACCCTAGCCCTAACCCTAACGAACCCTAAACCAAAACCCTAACCCTAACCCTAACCCCCTGGCAACCGCACCCCGCACACTTGGTTCCCCCCTCATTTTGGTTCCCCCCCCCCCCCCCCTTGGGTTCCCCTCAAGCCCCATGGACCCCCTCGGTGCTCCCCGCAAATGCGTCCCCCCGGCAACCGCACCCCGCACACTTGGTTCCCCCCTCATTTTGGTTCCTCCCCCGGTGCGCCCTGCAAATGCGTCCCCCCGGCAACCGCACCCCGCACACTTGGTTCCCCCCTCATTTTGGTTCCCCCCCCGGTGCGCCCCGCAAATGCGTCCCCTCGGCAACCGCACCCCGCACACTTGGTTCCCCCCTCATTTTGGTTCCCCCCCCCGGTGCGCCCCGCAAATGCGTCCCCCCGGCAACCGCACCCCGCACACTTGGTTCCCCCCTCATTTTGGTTCCCCCCCCCGGTGCGCCCCGCAAATGCGTCCCCCCGGCAACCGCACCCCACACACTTGGTTTTCCCCTCATTTTGGTTCCCCCCAACCCTTGGGGTCCCCCCAAGCCCCATGGACCACACCCCCCTTGGTGCCCCCCCACAATTTTGTACCCCCCGCCGTCCTACCCGTGCCCGCAGCAGCCGCTCGCGTTCCGCCAGTGCCTCCCGCACCCGACGCTGCATCTCGGCCAGGTGGAGGCAGGCGCTGGGGGGGGGGGAATAAATTGGGGGGGGTGCAATTTGGGGGGTTCTGGGGGCATTTGTGGGGCTGGGGGCGCATTTAGGGGGCGGAGGGGACTGGTTCTCATCTGTAGGACTCGGCGTTGAGCCCCCCCGGGGGCAGCTGCAGGGCCAGGATGCCTGGGGGGGTGCGGGGGGGGGCATGTCAGCACCCCCCAGACCGAAACCCCAAAACCGCTGCCGTTGACCCCAAAATCGCCGCCGTTGACCCCAAGGTGGCCGCTGGTGACGCCGGTAGGGCCACCGGGCGCCCCGCGGGCCACTGGGAGCGGAAGACGGGCATGAAGCTGCCGGTGGACGGCGGCCACGCTAAAATGCTAGGTCAGCCGCGGGTTGGGGCTTTGGGGGGGAAACCCCATAGGGTCACAACCCCCCCAAAACCCCCCCGGCCCCATAGAGACCCCCCCCAGCCCCACAGATCCCACCCCAAACCCTGCAGGTGCTCCCCCAAACCCTACAGGTACCTTCTCCAGATGTTCCCCACAACCTCCCAGCCCCACAAGTACAATGTGTCCGGGCGGCGCCGCGCTAAAATGTGTCTGGGCGGCGCCGCGCTTAAATGTGCCCAGGCGGCGCCGTGCTTAAATGTGTCCGGGCGGCGCCGCGCTAAAATGTGTCTGGGCGGCGCCGCGCTTAAATGTGCCCTAACCCTAACCCTAACCCTAACCCTAACCCTGCATTTCCAGGCATGCTCTGGGCACCCAACATGGCCTCCCGGAAGCCTGGTGCCGGAAAACTATATTTACCAGCATTCCTTGGACAGCCGGAACAGCCAATCACGGGCCGAGTTTTCAAGAATTACATTTACCAGCACGCACTGTAACCCTAGCCCTTACCGCCTTTACAAAAAAGCCTCAAGCCCTAACCCTAAAAATCCTCGAAACCCCTACAGACATAACCCAAAATATTTACCACACTAAACACCTGAAGACCTATGCCTAAAACTCCTAACCCAATAAATTAAGACGTTCAAATCCCAAGCCCACAAAATTAAGACGTTCAAATCCCAAGCCCAAAAAATAGGACTCTCAAAACCTAAACCCAAAAACTAAAACCTAAAAACCCAAAAACCTAAACCCAAAAACGCTCCAAACACTAATCCAAAAAAATAAGACACTCAAAGCACTAACACAAAATATTAAGATGCTCAAAACCCTAACGCAAAAAATTAAGATGCTCCAAACCCTAACCCAAAAAATTAGGACACTCCAAACCCTAACCCTGGAGAACCTAACCTGAAAAAATAAATAAATAAATAAATAAATAAATAAAAATAAAATTTTAAAACCCTAACTCTAAATAATTGACCAAAAAGAAAACCCTAAGACCCTAACCCTAAAAAACCTTTCAACACTACAACCCATAAACTCTAAAACCCTAACACAGTAACCCTGAAAAACTTAAAACCTTAACCCCCAAATCCCTAAAATACTAACCGTTAAAAATCCAAACCTAAACAACTTAAAATCCTAAACATAAACCCTGAGAATACTTACCCTGAAACCCAACCCTAGTGCCCTACCCCTGAAACCTTAAAAGCGTCAATCAATCTTTGGAAAATAACATAGGCTCAGGAGAGGATCTCACTACGCTTACCCTGACTCTGACCCTTACCCTGACCCTAACCCTAACCCTAACCCCTAACCCTAACCCTAACCCTAACCCTAACCCTAACCCTAACCCTAACCCTAACCCTAACCCTAACCCTAACCCTAACCCTAACCCTAACCCTAACCCTAACCCTAACCCCTAACCCTACCCCCCTAACACTACCCCTAACCCCCTAATGATAACCCTAGCCCTAACCCTAACGAACCCTAAACCAAAACCCTAACCCTAACCCTAACCCCCTGGCAACCGCACCCCGCACACTTGGTTCCCCCCTCATTTTGGTTCCCCCCCCCCCCCCTTGGGTTCCCCTCAAGCCCCATGGACCCCCTCGGTGCTCCCCGCAAATGCGTCCCCCCGGCAACCGCACCCCGCACACTTGGTTCCCCCCTCATTTTGGTTCCTCCCCCGGTGCGCCCTGCAAATGCGTCCCCCCGGCAACCGCACCCCGCACACTTGGTTCCCCCCTCATTTTGGTTCCCCCCCCCGGTGCGCCCCGCAAATGCGTCCCCCCGGCAACCGCACCCCGCACACTTGGTTCCCCCCTCATTTTGGTTCCCCCCCCCGGTGCGCCCCGCAAATGCGTCCCCCCGGCAACCGCACCCCACACACTTGGTTTTCCCCTCATTTTGGTTCCCCCCAACCCTTGGGGTCCCCCCAAGCCCCATGGACCACACCCCCCTTGGTGCCCCCCCACAATTTTGTACCCCCCGCCGTCCTACCCGTGCCCGCAGCAGCCGCTCGCGTTCCGCCAGTGCCTCCCGCACCCGACGCTGCATCTCGGCCAGGTGGAGGCAGGCGCTGGGGGGGGGGGAATAAATTGGGGGGGGTGCAATTTGGGGGGTTCTGGGGGCATTTGTGGGGCTGGGGGCGCATTTAGGGGGCGGAGGGGACTGGTTCTCATCTGTAGGACTCGGCGTTGAGCCCCCCCGGGGGCAGCTGCAGGGCCAGGATGCCTGGGGGGGTGCGGGGGGGGGCATGTCAGCACCCCCCAGACCGAAACCCCAAAACCGCTGCCGTTGACCCCAAAATCGCCGCCGTTGACCCCAAGGTGGCCGCTGGTGACGCCGGTAGGGCCACCGGGCGCCCCGCGGGCCACTGGGAGCGGAAGACGGGCATGAAGCTGCCGGTGGACGGCGGCCACGCTAAAATGCTAGGTCAGCCGCGGGTTGGGGCTTTGGGGGGGAAACCCCATAGGGTCACAACCCCCCCAAAACCCCCCCGGCCCCATAGAGACCCCCCCCAGCCCCACAGATCCCACCCCAAACCCTGCAGGTGCTCCCCCAAACCCTACAGGTACCTTCTCCAGATGTTCCCCACAACCTCCCAGCCCCACAAGTACAATGTGTCCGGGCGGCGCCGCGCTAAAATGTGTCTGGGCGGCGCCGCGCTTAAATGTGCCCAGGCGGCGCCGTGCTTAAATGTGTCCGGGCGGCGCCGCGCTAAAATGTGTCTGGGCGGCGCCGCGCTTAAATGTGCCCTAACCCTAACCCTAACCCTAACCCTAACCCTGCATTTCCAGGCATGCTCTGGGCACCCAACATGGCCTCCCGGAAGCCTGGTGCCGGAAAACTATATTTACCAGCATTCCTTGGACAGCCGGAACAGCCAATCACGGGCCGAGTTTTCAAGAATTACATTTACCAGCACGCACTGTAACCCTAGCCCTTACCGCCTTTACAAAAAAGCCTCAAGCCCTAACCCTAAAAATCCTCGAAACCCCTACAGACATAACCCAAAATATTTACCACACTAAACACCTGAAGACCTATGCCTAAAACTCCTAACCCAATAAATTAAGACGTTCAAATCCCAAGCCCACAAAATTAAGACGTTCAAATCCCAAGCCCAAAAAATAGGACTCTCAAAACCTAAACCCAAAAACTAAAACCTAAAAACCCAAAAACCTAAACCCAAAAACGCTCCAAACACTAATCCAAAAAAATAAGACACTCAAAGCACTAACACAAAATATTAAGATGCTCAAAACCCTAACGCAAAAAATTAAGATGCTCCAAACCCTAACCCAAAAAATTAGGACACTCCAAACCCTAACCCTGGAGAACCTAACCTGAAAAAATAAATAAATAAATAAATAAATAAATAAAAATAAAATTTTAAAACCCTAACTCTAAATAATTGACCAAAAAGAAAACCCTAAGACCCTAACCCTAAAAAACCTTTCAACACTACAACCCATAAACTCTAAAACCCTAACACAGTAACCCTGAAAAACTTAAAACCTTAACCCCCAAATCCCTAAAATACTAACCGTTAAAAATCCAAACCTAAACAACTTAAAATCCTAAACATAAACCCTGAGAATACTTACCCTGAAACCCAACCCTAGTGCCCTACCCCTGAAACCTTAAAAGCGTCAATCAATCTTTGGAAAATAACATAGGCTCAGGAGAGGATCTCACTACGCTTACCCTGACTCTGACCCTTACCCTGACCCTAACCCTAACCCTAACCCCTAACCCTAACCCTAACCCTAACCCTAACCATAACCCTAACCCTAACCCTAACCCTAACCCTAACCCTAACCCTAACCCTAACCCTAACCCTAACCCTAACCCTAACCCTAACCCTAACCCTAACCCTAACCCTAACCCCTAACCCTACCCCCCTAACACTACCCCTAACCCCCTAATGATAACCCTAGCCCTAACCCTAACGAACCCTAAACCAAAACCCTAACCCTAACCCTAACCCCCTGGCAACCGCACCCCGCACACTTGGTTCCCCCCTCATTTTGGTTCCCCCCCCCCCCCCTTGGGTTCCCCTCAAGCCCCATGGACCCCCTCGGTGCTCCCCGCAAATGCGTCCCCCCGGCAACCGCACCCCGCACACTTGGTTCCCCCCTCATTTTGGTTCCTCCCCCGGTGCGCCCTGCAAATGCGTCCCCCCGGCAACCGCACCCCGCACACTTGGTTCCCCCCTCATTTTGGTTCCCCCCCCGGTGCGCCCCGCAAATGCGTCCCCTCGGCAACCGCACCCCGCACACTTGGTTCCCCCCTCATTTTGGTTCCTCCCCCGGTGCGCCCTGCAAATGCGTCCCCCCGGCAACCGCACCCCGCACACTTGGTTCCCCCCTCATTTTGGTTCCCCCCCCGGTGCGCCCCGCAAATGCGTCCCCTCGGCAACCGCACCCCGCACACTTGGTTCCCCCCTCATTTTGGTTCCCCCCCCCCGGTGCGCCCCGCAAATGCGTCCCCCCGGCAACCGCACCCCGCACACTTGGTTCCCCCCTCATTTTGGTTCCCCCCCCCGGTGCGCCCCGCAAATGCGTCCCCCCGGCAACCGCACCCCACACACTTGGTTTTCCCCTCATTTTGGTTCCCCCCAACCCTTGGGGTCCCCCCAAGCCCCATGGACCACACCCCCCTTGGTGCCCCCCCACAATTTTGTACCCCCCGCCGTCCTACCCGTGCCCGCAGCAGCCGCTCGCGTTCCGCCAGTGCCTCCCGCACCCGACGCTGCATCTCGGCCAGGTGGAGGCAGGCGCTGGGGGGGGGGGAATAAATTGGGGGGGGTGCAATTTGGGGGGTTCTGGGGGCATTTGTGGGGCTGGGGGCGCATTTAGGGGGCGGAGGGGACTGGTTCTCATCTGTAGGACTCGGCGTTGAGCCCCCCCGGGGGCAGCTGCAGGGCCAGGATGCCTGGGGGGGTGCGGGGGGGGGCATGTCAGCACCCCCCAGACCGAAACCCCAAAACCGCTGCCGTTGACCCCAAAATCGCCGCCGTTGACCCCAAGGTGGCCGCTGGTGACGCCGGTAGGGCCACCGGGCGCCCCGCGGGCCACTGGGAGCGGAAGACGGGCATGAAGCTGCCGGTGGACGGCGGCCACGCTAAAATGCTAGGTCAGCCGCGGGTTGGGGCTTTGGGGGGGAAACCCCATAGGGTCACAACCCCCCCAAAACCCCCCCGGCCCCATAGAGACCCCCCCCAGCCCCACAGATCCCACCCCAAACCCTGCAGGTGCTCCCCCAAACCCTACAGGTACCTTCTCCAGATGTTCCCCACAACCTCCCAGCCCCACAAGTACAATGTGTCCGGGCGGCGCCGCGCTAAAATGTGTCTGGGCGGCGCCGCGCTTAAATGTGCCCAGGCGGCGCCGTGCTTAAATGTGTCCGGGCGGCGCCGCGCTAAAATGTGTCTGGGCGGCGCCGCGCTTAAATGTGCCCTAACCCTAACCCTAACCCTAACCCTAACCCTGCATTTCCAGGCATGCTCTGGGCACCCAACATGGCCTCCCGGAAGCCTGGTGCCGGAAAACTATATTTACCAGCATTCCTTGGACAGCCGGAACAGCCAATCACGGGCCGAGTTTTCAAGAATTACATTTACCAGCACGCACTGTAACCCTAGCCCTTACCGCCTTTACAAAAAAGCCTCAAGCCCTAACCCTAAAAATCCTCGAAACCCCTACAGACATAACCCAAAATATTTACCACACTAAACACCTGAAGACCTATGCCTAAAACTCCTAACCCAATAAATTAAGACGTTCAAATCCCAAGCCCACAAAATTAAGACGTTCAAATCCCAAGCCCAAAAAATAGGACTCTCAAAACCTAAACCCAAAAACTAAAACCTAAAAACCCAAAAACCTAAACCCAAAAACGCTCCAAACACTAATCCAAAAAAATAAGACACTCAAAGCACTAACACAAAATATTAAGATGCTCAAAACCCTAACGCAAAAAATTAAGATGCTCCAAACCCTAACCCAAAAAATTAGGACACTCCAAACCCTAACCCTGGAGAACCTAACCTGAAAAAATAAATAAATAAATAAATAAATAAATAAAAATAAAATTTTAAAACCCTAACTCTAAATAATTGACCAAAAAGAAAACCCTAAGACCCTAACCCTAAAAAACCTTTCAACACTACAACCCATAAACTCTAAAACCCTAACACAGTAACCCTGAAAAACTTAAAACCTTAACCCCCAAATCCCTAAAATACTAACCGTTAAAAATCCAAACCTAAACAACTTAAAATCCTAAACATAAACCCTGAGAATACTTACCCTGAAACCCAACCCTAGTGCCCTACCCCTGAAACCTTAAAAGCGTCAATCAATCTTTGGAAAATAACATAGGCTCAGGAGAGGATCTCACTACGCTTACCCTGACTCTGACCCTTACCCTGACCCTAACCCTAACCCTAACCCCTAACCCTAACCCTAACCCTAACCCTAACCCTAACCCTAACCCTAACCCTAACCCTAACCCTAACCCTAACCCTAACCCTAACCCTAACCCTAACCCTAACCCTAACCCTAACCCTAACCCTAACCCCTAACCCTACCCCCCTAACACTACCCCTAACCCCCTAATGATAACCCTAGCCCTAACCCTAACGAACCCTAAACCAAAACCCTAACCCTAACCCTAACCCCCTGGCAACCGCACCCCGCACACTTGGTTCCCCCCTCATTTTGGTTCCCCCCCCCCCCCCTTGGGTTCCCCTCAAGCCCCATGGACCCCCTCGGTGCTCCCCGCAAATGCGTCCCCCCGGCAACCGCACCCCGCACACTTGGTTCCCCCCTCATTTTGGTTCCCCCCCCCCGGTGCGCCCCGCAAATGCGTCCCCCCGGCAACCGCACCCCACACACTTGGTTTTCCCCTCATTTTGGTTCCCCCCAACCCTTGGGGTCCCCCCAAGCCCCATGGACCACACCCCCCTTGGTGCCCCCCCACAATTTTGTACCCCCCGCCGTCCTACCCGTGCCCGCAGCAGCCGCTCGCGTTCCGCCAGTGCCTCCCGCACCCGACGCTGCATCTCGGCCAGGTGGAGGCAGGCGCTGGGGGGGGGGGAATAAATTGGGGGGGGTGCAATTTGGGGGGTTCTGGGGGCATTTGTGGGGCTGGGGGCGCATTTAGGGGGCGGAGGGGACTGGTTCTCATCTGTAGGACTCGGCGTTGAGCCCCCCCGGGGGCAGCTGCAGGGCCAGGATGCCTGGGGGGGTGCGGGGGGGGGCATGTCAGCACCCCCCAGACCGAAACCCCAAAACCGCTGCCGTTGACCCCAAAATCGCCGCCGTTGACCCCAAGGTGGCCGCTGGTGACGCCGGTAGGGCCACCGGGCGCCCCGCGGGCCACTGGGAGCGGAAGACGGGCATGAAGCTGCCGGTGGACGGCGGCCACGCTAAAATGCTAGGTCAGCCGCGGGTTGGGGCTTTGGGGGGGAAACCCCATAGGGTCACAACCCCCCCAAAACCCCCCCGGCCCCATAGAGACCCCCCCCAGCCCCACAGATCCCACCCCAAACCCTGCAGGTGCTCCCCCAAACCCTACAGGTACCTTCTCCAGATGTTCCCCACAACCTCCCAGCCCCACAAGTACAATGTGTCCGGGCGGCGCCGCGCTAAAATGTGTCTGGGCGGCGCCGCGCTTAAATGTGCCCAGGCGGCGCCGTGCTTAAATGTGTCCGGGCGGCGCCGCGCTAAAATGTGTCTGGGCGGCGCCGCGCTTAAATGTGCCCTAACCCTAACCCTAACCCTAACCCTAACCCTGCATTTCCAGGCATGCTCTGGGCACCCAACATGGCCTCCCGGAAGCCTGGTGCCGGAAAACTATATTTACCAGCATTCCTTGGACAGCCGGAACAGCCAATCACGGGCCGAGTTTTCAAGAATTACATTTACCAGCACGCACTGTAACCCTAGCCCTTACCGCCTTTACAAAAAAGCCTCAAGCCCTAACCCTAAAAATCCTCGAAACCCCTACAGACATAACCCAAAATATTTACCACACTAAACACCTGAAGACCTATGCCTAAAACTCCTAACCCAATAAATTAAGACGTTCAAATCCCAAGCCCACAAAATTAAGACGTTCAAATCCCAAGCCCAAAAAATAGGACTCTCAAAACCTAAACCCAAAAACTAAAACCTAAAAACCCAAAAACCTAAACCCAAAAACGCTCCAAACACTAATCCAAAAAAATAAGACACTCAAAGCACTAACACAAAATATTAAGATGCTCAAAACCCTAACGCAAAAAATTAAGATGCTCCAAACCCTAACCCAAAAAATTAGGACACTCCAAACCCTAACCCTGGAGAACCTAACCTGAAAAAATAAATAAATAAATAAATAAATAAATAAAAATAAAATTTTAAAACCCTAACTCTAAATAATTGACCAAAAAGAAAACCCTAAGACCCTAACCCTAAAAAACCTTTCAACACTACAACCCATAAACTCTAAAACCCTAACACAGTAACCCTGAAAAACTTAAAACCTTAACCCCCAAATCCCTAAAATACTAACCGTTAAAAATCCAAACCTAAACAACTTAAAATCCTAAACATAAACCCTGAGAATACTTACCCTGAAACCCAACCCTAGTGCCCTACCCCTGAAACCTTAAAAGCGTCAATCAATCTTTGGAAAATAACATAGGCTCAGGAGAGGATCTCACTACGCTTACCCTGACTCTGACCCTTACCCTGACCCTAACCCTAACCCTAACCCCTAACCCTAACCCTAACCCTAACCCTAACCATAACCCTAACCCTAACCCTAACCCTAACCCTAACCCTAACCCTAACCCTAACCCTAACCCTAACCCTAACCCTAACCCTAACCCTAACCCTAACCCTAACCCTAACCCCTAACCCTACCCCCCTAACACTACCCCTAACCCCCTAATGATAACCCTAGCCCTAACCCTAACGAACCCTAAACCAAAACCCTAACCCTAACCCTAACCCCCTGGCAACCGCACCCCGCACACTTGGTTCCCCCCTCATTTTGGTTCCCCCCCCCCCCCCTTGGGTTCCCCTCAAGCCCCATGGACCCCCTCGGTGCTCCCCGCAAATGCGTCCCCCCGGCAACCGCACCCCGCACACTTGGTTCCCCCCTCATTTTGGTTCCTCCCCCGGTGCGCCCTGCAAATGCGTCCCCCCGGCAACCGCACCCCGCACACTTGGTTCCCCCCTCATTTTGGTTCCCCCCCCGGTGCGCCCCGCAAATGCGTCCCCTCGGCAACCGCACCCCGCACACTTGGTTCCCCCCTCATTTTGGTTCCTCCCCCGGTGCGCCCTGCAAATGCGTCCCCCCGGCAACCGCACCCCGCACACTTGGTTCCCCCCTCATTTTGGTTCCCCCCCCGGTGCGCCCCGCAAATGCGTCCCCTCGGCAACCGCACCCCGCACACTTGGTTCCCCCCTCATTTTGGTTCCCCCCCCCCGGTGCGCCCCGCAAATGCGTCCCCCCGGCAACCGCACCCCGCACACTTGGTTCCCCCCTCATTTTGGTTCCCCCCCCCGGTGCGCCCCGCAAATGCGTCCCCCCGGCAACCGCACCCCACACACTTGGTTTTCCCCTCATTTTGGTTCCCCCCAACCCTTGGGGTCCCCCCAAGTTCCATGGACCACACCCCCCTTGGTGCCCCCCCACAATTTTGTACCCCCCGCCGTCCTACCCGTGCCCGCAGCAGCCGCTCGCGTTCCGCCAGTGCCTCCCGCACCCGACGCTGCATCTCGGCCAGGTGGAGGCAGGCGCTGGGGGGGGGGGAATAAATTGGGGGGGGTGCAATTTGGGGGGTTCTGGGGGCATTTGTGGGGCTGGGGGCGCATTTAGGGGGCGGAGGGGACTGGTTCTCATCTGTAGGACTCGGCGTTGAGCCCCCCCGGGGGCAGCTGCAGGGCCAGGATGCCTGGGGGGGTGCGGGGGGGGGCATGTCAGCACCCCCCAGACCGAAACCCCAAAACCGCTGCCGTTGACCCCAAAATCGCCGCCGTTGACCCCAAGGTGGCCGCTGGTGACGCCGGTAGGGCCACCGGGCGCCCCGCGGGCCACTGGGAGCGGAAGACGGGCATGAAGCTGCCGGTGGACGGCGGCCACGCTAAAATGCTAGGTCAGCCGCGGGTTGGGGCTTTGGGGGGGAAACCCCATAGGGTCACAACCCCCCCAAAACCCCCCCGGCCCCATAGAGACCCCCCCCAGCCCCACAGATCCCACCCCAAACCCTGCAGGTGCTCCCCCAAACCCTACAGGTACCTTCTCCAGATGTTCCCCACAACCTCCCAGCCCCACAAGTACAATGTGTCCGGGCGGCGCCGCGCTAAAATGTGTCTGGGCGGCGCCGCGCTTAAATGTGCCCAGGCGGCGCCGTGCTTAAATGTGTCCGGGCGGCGCCGCGCTAAAATGTGTCTGGGCGGCGCCGCGCTTAAATGTGCCCTAACCCTAACCCTAACCCTAACCCTAACCCTGCATTTCCAGGCATGCTCTGGGCACCCAACATGGCCTCCCGGAAGCCTGGTGCCGGAAAACTATATTTACCAGCATTCCTTGGACAGCCGGAACAGCCAATCACGGGCCGAGTTTTCAAGAATTACATTTACCAGCACGCACTGTAACCCTAGCCCTTACCGCCTTTACAAAAAAGCCTCAAGCCCTAACCCTAAAAATCCTCGAAACCCCTACAGACATAACCCAAAATATTTACCACACTAAACACCTGAAGACCTATGCCTAAAACTCCTAACCCAATAAATTAAGACGTTCAAATCCCAAGCCCACAAAATTAAGACGTTCAAATCCCAAGCCCAAAAAATAGGACTCTCAAAACCTAAACCCAAAAACTAAAACCTAAAAACCCAAAAACCTAAACCCAAAAACGCTCCAAACACTAATCCAAAAAAATAAGACACTCAAAGCACTAACACAAAATATTAAGATGCTCAAAACCCTAACGCAAAAAATTAAGATGCTCCAAACCCTAACCCAAAAAATTAGGACACTCCAAACCCTAACCCTGGAGAACCTAACCTGAAAAAATAAATAAATAAATAAATAAATAAATAAAAATAAAATTTTAAAACCCTAACTCTAAATAATTGACCAAAAAGAAAACCCTAAGACCCTAACCCTAAAAAACCTTTCAACACTACAACCCATAAACTCTAAAACCCTAACACAGTAACCCTGAAAAACTTAAAACCTTAACCCCCAAATCCCTAAAATACTAACCGTTAAAAATCCAAACCTAAACAACTTAAAATCCTAAACATAAACCCTGAGAATACTTACCCTGAAACCCAACCCTAGTGCCCTACCCCTGAAACCTTAAAAGCGTCAATCAATCTTTGGAAAATAACATAGGCTCAGGAGAGGATCTCACTACGCTTACCCTGACTCTGACCCTTACCCTGACCCTAACCCTAACCCTAACCCCTAACCCTAACCCTAACCCTAACCCTAACCCTAACCCTAACCCTAACCCTAACCCTAACCCTAACCCTAACCCTAACCCTAACCCTAACCCTAACCCTAACCCTAACCCTAACCCTAACCCTAACCCCTAACCCTACCCCCCTAACACTACCCCTAACCCCCTAATGATAACCCTAGCCCTAACCCTAACGAACCCTAAACCAAAACCCTAACCCTAACCCTAACCCCCTGGCAACCGCACCCCGCACACTTGGTTCCCCCCTCATTTTGGTTCCCCCCCCCCCCCCTTGGGTTCCCCTCAAGCCCCATGGACCCCCTCGGTGCTCCCCGCAAATGCGTCCCCCCGGCAACCGCACCCCGCACACTTGGTTCCCCCCTCATTTTGGTTCCTCCCCCGGTGCGCCCTGCAAATGCGTCCCCCCGGCAACCGCACCCCGCACACTTGGTTCCCCCCTCATTTTGGTTCCCCCCCCGGTGCGCCCCGCAAATGCGTCCCCTCGGCAACCGCACCCCGCACACTTGGTTCCCCCCTCATTTTGGTTCCTCCCCCGGTGCGCCCTGCAAATGCGTCCCCCCGGCAACCGCACCCCGCACACTTGGTTCCCCCCTCATTTTGGTTCCCCCCCCGGTGCGCCCCGCAAATGCGTCCCCTCGGCAACCGCACCCCGCACACTTGGTTCCCCCCTCATTTTGGTTCCCCCCCCCCGGTGCGCCCCGCAAATGCGTCCCCCCGGCAACCGCACCCCGCACACTTGGTTCCCCCCTCATTTTGGTTCCCCCCCCCGGTGCGCCCCGCAAATGCGTCCCCCCGGCAACCGCACCCCACACACTTGGTTTTCCCCTCATTTTGGTTCCCCCCAACCCTTGGGGTCCCCCCAAGCCCCATGGACCACACCCCCCTTGGTGCCCCCCCACAATTTTGTACCCCCCGCCGTCCTACCCGTGCCCGCAGCAGCCGCTCGCGTTCCGCCAGTGCCTCCCGCACCCGACGCTGCATCTCGGCCAGGTGGAGGCAGGCGCTGGGGGGGGGGGAATAAATTGGGGGGGGTGCAATTTGGGGGGTTCTGGGGGCATTTGTGGGGCTGGGGGCGCATTTAGGGGGCGGAGGGGACTGGTTCTCATCTGTAGGACTCGGCGTTGAGCCCCCCCGGGGGCAGCTGCAGGGCCAGGATGCCTGGGGGGGTGCGGGGGGGGGCATGTCAGCACCCCCCAGACCGAAACCCCAAAACCGCTGCCGTTGACCCCAAAATCGCCGCCGTTGACCCCAAGGTGGCCGCTGGTGACGCCGGTAGGGCCACCGGGCGCCCCGCGGGCCACTGGGAGCGGAAGACGGGCATGAAGC
Source organism: Anas platyrhynchos (assembly GCF_047663525.1). Taxonomy (NCBI): domain Eukaryota; kingdom Metazoa; phylum Chordata; class Aves; order Anseriformes; family Anatidae; genus Anas; species Anas platyrhynchos. The sequence goes on from NC_092607.1 coordinate 70,853, forward strand.
TGCCGGTGGACGGCGGCCACGCTAAAATGCTAGGTCAGCCGCGGGTTGGGGCTTTGGGGGGGAAACCCCATAGGGTCACAACCCCCCCAAAACCCCCCCGGCCCCATAGAGACCCCCCCCAGCCCCACAGATCCCACCCCAAACCCTGCAGGTGCTCCCCCAAACCCTACAGGTACCTTCTCCAGATGTTCCCCACAACCTCCCAGCCCCACAAGTACAATGTGTCCGGGCGGCGCCGCGCTAAAATGTGTCTGGGCGGCGCCGCGCTTAAATGTGCCCAGGCGGCGCCGTGCTTAAATGTGTCCGGGCGGCGCCGCGCTAAAATGTGTCTGGGCGGCGCCGCGCTTAAATGTGCCCTAACCCTAACCCTAACCCTAACCCTAACCCTGCATTTCCAGGCATGCTCTGGGCACCCAACATGGCCTCCCGGAAGCCTGGTGCCGGAAAACTATATTTACCAGCATTCCTTGGACAGCCGGAACAGCCAATCACGGGCCGAGTTTTCAAGAATTACATTTACCAGCACGCACTGTAACCCTAGCCCTTACCGCCTTTACAAAAAAGCCTCAAGCCCTAACCCTAAAAATCCTCGAAACCCCTACAGACATAACCCAAAATATTTACCACACTAAACACCTGAAGACCTATGCCTAAAACTCCTAACCCAATAAATTAAGACGTTCAAATCCCAAGCCCACAAAATTAAGACGTTCAAATCCCAAGCCCAAAAAATAGGACTCTCAAAACCTAAACCCAAAAACTAAAACCTAAAAACCCAAAAACCTAAACCCAAAAACGCTCCAAACACTAATCCAAAAAAATAAGACACTCAAAGCACTAACACAAAATATTAAGATGCTCAAAACCCTAACGCAAAAAATTAAGATGCTCCAAACCCTAACCCAAAAAATTAGGACACTCCAAACCCTAACCCTGGAGAACCTAACCTGAAAAAATAAATAAATAAATAAATAAATAAATAAAAATAAAATTTTAAAACCCTAACTCTAAATAATTGACCAAAAAGAAAACCCTAAGACCCTAACCCTAAAAAACCTTTCAACACTACAACCCATAAACTCTAAAACCCTAACACAGTAACCCTGAAAAACTTAAAACCTTAACCCCCAAATCCCTAAAATACTAACCGTTAAAAATCCAAACCTAAACAACTTAAAATCCTAAACATAAACCCTGAGAATACTTACCCTGAAACCCAACCCTAGTGCCCTACCCCTGAAACCTTAAAAGCGTCAATCAATCTTTGGAAAATAACATAGGCTCAGGAGAGGATCTCACTACGCTTACCCTGACTCTGACCCTTACCCTGACCCTAACCCTAACCCTAACCCCTAACCCTAACCCTAACCCTAACCCTAACCCTAACCCTAACCCTAACCCTAACCCTAACCCTAACCCTAACCCTAACCCTAACCCTAACCCTAACCCTAACCCTAACCCTAACCCTAACCCTAACCCCTAACCCTACCCCCCTAACACTACCCCTAACCCCCTAATGATAACCCTAGCCCTAACCCTAACGAACCCTAAACCAAAACCCTAACCCTAACCCTAACCCCCTGGCAACCGCACCCCGCACACTTGGTTCCCCCCTCATTTTGGTTCCCCCCCCCCCCCCTTGGGTTCCCCTCAAGCCCCATGGACCCCCTCGGTGCTCCCCGCAAATGCGTCCCCCCGGCAACCGCACCCCGCACACTTGGTTCCCCCCTCATTTTGGTTCCTCCCCCGGTGCGCCCTGCAAATGCGTCCCCCCGGCAACCGCACCCCGCACACTTGGTTCCCCCCTCATTTTGGTTCCCCCCCCCGGTGCGCCCCGCAAATGCGTCCCCCCGGCAACCGCACCCCACACACTTGGTTTTCCCCTCATTTTGGTTCCCCCCAACCCTTGGGGTCCCCCCAAGCCCCATGGACCACACCCCCCTTGGTGCCCCCCCACAATTTTGTACCCCCCGCCGTCCTACCCGTGCCCGCAGCAGCCGCTCGCGTTCCGCCAGTGCCTCCCGCACCCGACGCTGCATCTCGGCCAGGTGGAGGCAGGCGCTGGGGGGGGGGGAATAAATTGGGGGGGGTGCAATTTGGGGGGTTCTGGGGGCATTTGTGGGGCTGGGGGCGCATTTAGGGGGCGGAGGGGACTGGTTCTCATCTGTAGGACTCGGCGTTGAGCCCCCCCGGGGGCAGCTGCAGGGCCAGGATGCCTGGGGGGGTGCGGGGGGGGGCATGTCAGCACCCCCCAGACCGAAACCCCAAAACCGCTGCCGTTGACCCCAAAATCGCCGCCGTTGACCCCAAGGTGGCCGCTGGTGACGCCGGTAGGGCCACCGGGCGCCCCGCGGGCCACTGGGAGCGGAAGACGGGCATGAAGCTGCCGGTGGACGGCGGCCACGCTAAAATGCTAGGTCAGCCGCGGGTTGGGGCTTTGGGGGGGAAACCCCATAGGGTCACAACCCCCCCAAAACCCCCCCGGCCCCATAGAGACCCCCCCCAGCCCCACAGATCCCACCCCAAACCCTGCAGGTGCTCCCCCAAACCCTACAGGTACCTTCTCCAGATGTTCCCCACAACCTCCCAGCCCCACAAGTACAATGTGTCCGGGCGGCGCCGCGCTAAAATGTGTCTGGGCGGCGCCGCGCTTAAATGTGCCCAGGCGGCGCCGTGCTTAAATGTGTCCGGGCGGCGCCGCGCTAAAATGTGTCTGGGCGGCGCCGCGCTTAAATGTGCCCTAACCCTAACCCTAACCCTAACCCTAACCCTGCATTTCCAGGCATGCTCTGGGCACCCAACATGGCCTCCCGGAAGCCTGGTGCCGGAAAACTATATTTACCAGCATTCCTTGGACAGCCGGAACAGCCAATCACGGGCCGAGTTTTCAAGAATTACATTTACCAGCACGCACTGTAACCCTAGCCCTTACCGCCTTTACAAAAAAGCCTCAAGCCCTAACCCTAAAAATCCTCGAAACCCCTACAGACATAACCCAAAATATTTACCACACTAAACACCTGAAGACCTATGCCTAAAACTCCTAACCCAATAAATTAAGACGTTCAAATCCCAAGCCCACAAAATTAAGATGTTCAAATCCCAAGCCCAAAAAATAGGACTCTCAAAACCTAAACCCAAAAACTAAAACCTAAAAACCCAAAAACCTAAACCCAAAAACGCTCCAAACACTAATCCAAAAAAATAAGACACTCAAAGCACTAACACAAAATATTAAGATGCTCAAAACCCTAACGCAAAAAATTAAGATGCTCCAAACCCTAACCCAAAAAATTAGGACACTCCAAACCCTAACCCTGGAGAACCTAACCTGAAAAAATAAATAAATAAATAAATAAATAAATAAAAATAAAATTTTAAAACCCTAACTCTAAATAATTGACCAAAAAGAAAACCCTAAGACCCTAACCCTAAAAAACCTTTCAACACTACAACCCATAAACTCTAAAACCCTAACACAGTAACCCTGAAAAACTTAAAACCTTAACCCCCAAATCCCTAAAATACTAACCGTTAAAAATCCAAACCTAAACAACTTAAAATCCTAAACATAAACCCTGAGAATACTTACCCTGAAACCCAACCCTAGTGCCCTACCCCTGAAACCTTAAAAGCGTCAATCAATCTTTGGAAAATAACATAGGCTCAGGAGAGGATCTCACTACGCTTACCCTGACTCTGACCCTTACCCTGACCCTAACCCTAACCCTAACCCCTAACCCTAACCCTAACCCTAACCCTAACCCTAACCCTAACCCTAACCCTAACCCTAACCCTAACCCTAACCCTAACCCTAACCCTAACCCTAACCCTAACCCTAACCCTAACCCTAACCCCTAACCCTACCCCCCTAACACTACCCCTAACCCCCTAATGATAACCCTAGCCCTAACCCTAACGAACCCTAAACCAAAACCCTAACCCTAACCCTAACCCCCTGGCAACCGCACCCCGCACACTTGGTTCCCCCCTCATTTTGGTTCCCCCCCCCCCCCCTTGGGTTCCCCTCAAGCCCCATGGACCCCCTCGGTGCTCCCCGCAAATGCGTCCCCCCGGCAACCGCACCCCGCACACTTGGTTCCCCCCTCATTTTGGTTCCTCCCCCGGTGCGCCCTGCAAATGCGTCCCCCCGGCAACCGCACCCCGCACACTTGGTTCCCCCCTCATTTTGGTTCCCCCCCCGGTGCGCCCCGCAAATGCGTCCCCTCGGCAACCGCACCCCGCACACTTGGTTCCCCCCTCATTTTGGTTCCCCCCCCCCGGTGCGCCCCGCAAATGCGTCCCCCCGGCAACCGCACCCCGCACACTTGGTTCCCCCCTCATTTTGGTTCCCCCCCCCGGTGCGCCCCGCAAATGCGTCCCCCCGGCAACCGCACCCCACACACTTGGTTTTCCCCTCATTTTGGTTCCCCCCAACCCTTGGGGTCCCCCCAAGCCCCATGGACCACACCCCCCTTGGTGCCCCCCCACAATTTTGTACCCCCCGCCGTCCTACCCGTGCCCGCAGCAGCCGCTCGCGTTCCGCCAGTGCCTCCCGCACCCGACGCTGCATCTCGGCCAGGTGGAGGCAGGCGCTGGGGGGGGGGGAATAAATTGGGGGGGGTGCAATTTGGGGGGTTCTGGGGGCATTTGTGGGGCTGGGGGCGCATTTAGGGGGCGGAGGGGACTGGTTCTCATCTGTAGGACTCGGCGTTGAGCCCCCCCGGGGGCAGCTGCAGGGCCAGGATGCCTGGGGGGGTGCGGGGGGGGGCATGTCAGCACCCCCCAGACCGAAACCCCAAAACCGCTGCCGTTGACCCCAAAATCGCCGCCGTTGACCCCAAGGTGGCCGCTGGTGACGCCGGTAGGGCCACCGGGCGCCCCGCGGGCCACTGGGAGCGGAAGACGGGCATGAAGCTGCCGGTGGACGGCGGCCACGCTAAAATGCTAGGTCAGCCGCGGGTTGGGGCTTTGGGGGGGAAACCCCATAGGGTCACAACCCCCCCAAAACCCCCCCGGCCCCATAGAGACCCCCCCCAGCCCCACAGATCCCACCCCAAACCCTGCAGGTGCTCCCCCAAACCCTACAGGTACCTTCTCCAGATGTTCCCCACAACCTCCCAGCCCCACAAGTACAATGTGTCCGGGCGGCGCCGCGCTAAAATGTGTCTGGGCGGCGCCGCGCTTAAATGTGCCCAGGCGGCGCCGTGCTTAAATGTGTCCGGGCGGCGCCGCGCTAAAATGTGTCTGGGCGGCGCCGCGCTTAAATGTGCCCTAACCCTAACCCTAACCCTAACCCTAACCCTGCATTTCCAGGCATGCTCTGGGCACCCAACATGGCCTCCCGGAAGCCTGGTGCCGGAAAACTATATTTACCAGCATTCCTTGGACAGCCGGAACAGCCAATCACGGGCCGAGTTTTCAAGAATTACATTTACCAGCACGCACTGTAACCCTAGCCCTTACCGCCTTTACAAAAAAGCCTCAAGCCCTAACCCTAAAAATCCTCGAAACCCCTACAGACATAACCCAAAATATTTACCACACTAAACACCTGAAGACCTATGCCTAAAACTCCTAACCCAATAAATTAAGACGTTCAAATCCCAAGCCCACAAAATTAAGACGTTCAAATCCCAAGCCCAAAAAATAGGACTCTCAAAACCTAAACCCAAAAACTAAAACCTAAAAACCCAAAAACCTAAACCCAAAAACGCTCCAAACACTAATCCAAAAAAATAAGACACTCAAAGCACTAACACAAAATATTAAGATGCTCAAAACCCTAACGCAAAAAATTAAGATGCTCCAAACCCTAACCCAAAAAATTAGGACACTCCAAACCCTAACCCTGGAGAACCTAACCTGAAAAAATAAATAAATAAATAAATAAATAAATAAAAATAAAATTTTAAAACCCTAACTCTAAATAATTGACCAAAAAGAAAACCCTAAGACCCTAACCCTAAAAAACCTTTCAACACTACAACCCATAAACTCTAAAACCCTAACACAGTAACCCTGAAAAACTTAAAACCTTAACCCCCAAATCCCTAAAATACTAACCGTTAAAAATCCAAACCTAAACAACTTAAAATCCTAAACATAAACCCTGAGAATACTTACCCTGAAACCCAACCCTAGTGCCCTACCCCTGAAACCTTAAAAGCGTCAATCAATCTTTGGAAAATAACATAGGCTCAGGAGAGGATCTCACTACGCTTACCCTGACTCTGACCCTTACCCTGACCCTAACCCTAACCCTAACCCCTAACCCTAACCCTAACCCTAACCCTAACCCTAACCCTAACCCTAACCCTAACCCTAACCCTAACCCTAACCCTAACCCTAACCCTAACCCTAACCCTAACCCCTAACCCTACCCCCCTAACACTACCCCTAACCCCCTAATGATAACCCTAGCCCTAACCCTAACGAACCCTAAACCAAAACCCTAACCCTAACCCTAACCCCCTGGCAACCGCACCCCGCACACTTGGTTCCCCCCTCATTTTGGTTCCCCCCCCCCCCCCTTGGGTTCCCCTCAAGCCCCATGGACCCCCTCGGTGCTCCCCGCAAATGCGTCCCCCCGGCAACCGCACCCCGCACACTTGGTTCCCCCCTCATTTTGGTTCCTCCCCCGGTGCGCCCTGCAAATGCGTCCCCCCGGCAACCGCACCCCGCACACTTGGTTCCCCCCTCATTTTGGTTCCCCCCCCGGTGCGCCCCGCAAATGCGTCCCCTCGGCAACCGCACCCCGCACACTTGGTTCCCCCCTCATTTTGGTTCCCCCCCCCGGTGCGCCCCGCAAATGCGTCCCCCCGGCAACCGCACCCCGCACACTTGGTTCCCCCCTCATTTTGGTTCCCCCCCCCGGTGCGCCCCGCAAATGCGTCCCCCCGGCAACCGCACCCCACACACTTGGTTTTCCCCTCATTTTGGTTCCCCCCAACCCTTGGGGTCCCCCCAAGCCCCATGGACCACACCCCCCTTGGTGCCCCCCCACAATTTTGTACCCCCCGCCGTCCTACCCGTGCCCGCAGCAGCCGCTCGCGTTCCGCCAGTGCCTCCCGCACCCGACGCTGCATCTCGGCCAGGTGGAGGCAGGCGCTGGGGGGGGGGGAATAAATTGGGGGGGGTGCAATTTGGGGGGTTCTGGGGGCATTTGTGGGGCTGGGGGCGCATTTAGGGGGCGGAGGGGACTGGTTCTCATCTGTAGGACTCGGCGTTGAGCCCCCCCGGGGGCAGCTGCAGGGCCAGGATGCCTGGGGGGGTGCGGGGGGGGGCATGTCAGCACCCCCCAGACCGAAACCCCAAAACCGCTGCCGTTGACCCCAAAATCGCCGCCGTTGACCCCAAGGTGGCCGCTGGTGACGCCGGTAGGGCCACCGGGCGCCCCGCGGGCCACTGGGAGCGGAAGACGGGCATGAAGCTGCCGGTGGACGGCGGCCACGCTAAAATGCTAGGTCAGCCGCGGGTTGGGGCTTTGGGGGGGAAACCCCATAGGGTCACAACCCCCCCAAAACCCCCCCGGCCCCATAGAGACCCCCCCCAGCCCCACAGATCCCACCCCAAACCCTGCAGGTGCTCCCCCAAACCCTACAGGTACCTTCTCCAGATGTTCCCCACAACCTCCCAGCCCCACAAGTACAATGTGTCCGGGCGGCGCCGCGCTAAAATGTGTCTGGGCGGCGCCGCGCTTAAATGTGCCCAGGCGGCGCCGTGCTTAAATGTGTCCGGGCGGCGCCGCGCTAAAATGTGTCTGGGCGGCGCCGCGCTTAAATGTGCCCTAACCCTAACCCTAACCCTAACCCTAACCCTGCATTTCCAGGCATGCTCTGGGCACCCAACATGGCCTCCCGGAAGCCTGGTGCCGGAAAACTATATTTACCAGCATTCCTTGGACAGCCGGAACAGCCAATCACGGGCCGAGTTTTCAAGAATTACATTTACCAGCACGCACTGTAACCCTAGCCCTTACCGCCTTTACAAAAAAGCCTCAAGCCCTAACCCTAAAAATCCTCGAAACCCCTACAGACATAACCCAAAATATTTACCACACTAAACACCTGAAGACCTATGCCTAAAACTCCTAACCCAATAAATTAAGACGTTCAAATCCCAAGCCCACAAAATTAAGACGTTCAAATCCCAAGCCCAAAAAATAGGACTCTCAAAACCTAAACCCAAAAACTAAAACCTAAAAACCCAAAAACCTAAACCCAAAAACGCTCCAAACACTAATCCAAAAAAATAAGACACTCAAAGCACTAACACAAAATATTAAGATGCTCAAAACCCTAACGCAAAAAATTAAGATGCTCCAAACCCTAACCCAAAAAATTAGGACACTCCAAACCCTAACCCTGGAGAACCTAACCTGAAAAAATAAATAAATAAATAAATAAATAAATAAAAATAAAATTTTAAAACCCTAACTCTAAATAATTGACCAAAAAGAAAACCCTAAGACCCTAACCCTAAAAAACCTTTCAACACTACAACCCATAAACTCTAAAACCCTAACACAGTAACCCTGAAAAACTTAAAACCTTAACCCCCAAATCCCTAAAATACTAACCGTTAAAAATCCAAACCTAAACAACTTAAAATCCTAAACATAAACCCTGAGAATACTTACCCTGAAACCCAACCCTAGTGCCCTACCCCTGAAACCTTAAAAGCGTCAATCAATCTTTGGAAAATAACATAGGCTCAGGAGAGGATCTCACTACGCTTACCCTGACTCTGACCCTTACCCTGACCCTAACCCTAACCCTAACCCCTAACCCTAACCCTAACCCTAACCCTAACCCTAACCCTAACCCTAACCCTAACCCTAACCCTAACCCTAACCCTAACCCTAACCCTAACCCTAACCCTAACCCTAACCCTAACCCTAACCCTAACCCTAACCCCTAACCCTACCCCCCTAACACTACCCCTAACCCCCTAATGATAACCCTAGCCCTAACCCTAACGAACCCTAAACCAAAACCCTAACCCTAACCCTAACCCCCTGGCAACCGCACCCCGCACACTTGGTTCCCCCCTCATTTTGGTTCCCCCCCCCCCCCCTTGGGTTCCCCTCAAGCCCCATGGACCCCCTCGGTGCTCCCCGCAAATGCGTCCCCCCGGCAACCGCACCCCGCACACTTGGTTCCCCCCTCATTTTGGTTCCTCCCCCGGTGCGCCCTGCAAATGCGTCCCCCCGGCAACCGCACCCCGCACACTTGGTTCCCCCCTCATTTTGGTTCCCCCCCCGGTGCGCCCCGCAAATGCGTCCCCTCGGCAACCGCACCCCGCACACTTGGTTCCCCCCTCATTTTGGTTCCCCCCCCCCGGTGCGCCCCGCAAATGCGTCCCCCCGGCAACCGCACCCCGCACACTTGGTTCCCCCCTCATTTTGGTTCCCCCCCCCGGTGCGCCCCGCAAATGCGTCCCCCCGGCAACCGCACCCCACACACTTGGTTTTCCCCTCATTTTGGTTCCCCCCAACCCTTGGGGTCCCCCCAAGCCCCATGGACCACACCCCCCTTGGTGCCCCCCCACAATTTTGTACCCCCCGCCGTCCTACCCGTGCCCGCAGCAGCCGCTCGCGTTCCGCCAGTGCCTCCCGCACCCGACGCTGCATCTCGGCCAGGTGGAGGCAGGCGCTGGGGGGGGGGGAATAAATTGGGGGGGGTGCAATTTGGGGGGTTCTGGGGGCATTTGTGGGGCTGGGGGCGCATTTAGGGGGCGGAGGGGACTGGTTCTCATCTGTAGGACTCGGCGTTGAGCCCCCCCGGGGGCAGCTGCAGGGCCAGGATGCCTGGGGGGGTGCGGGGGGGGGCATGTCAGCACCCCCCAGACCGAAACCCCAAAACCGCTGCCGTTGACCCCAAAATCGCCGCCGTTGACCCCAAGGTGGCCGCTGGTGACGCCGGTAGGGCCACCGGGCGCCCCGCGGGCCACTGGGAGCGGAAGACGGGCATGAAGCTGCCGGTGGACGGCGGCCACGCTAAAATGCTAGGTCAGCCGCGGGTTGGGGCTTTGGGGGGGAAACCCCATAGGGTCACAACCCCCCCAAAACCCCCCCGGCCCCATAGAGACCCCCCCCAGCCCCACAGATCCCACCCCAAACCCTGCAGGTGCTCCCCCAAACCCTACAGGTACCTTCTCCAGATGTTCCCCACAACCTCCCAGCCCCACAAGTACAATGTGTCCGGGCGGCGCCGCGCTAAAATGTGTCTGGGCGGCGCCGCGCTTAAATGTGCCCTAACCCTAACCCTAACCCTAACCCTAACCCTGCATTTCCAGGCATGCTCTGGGCACCCAACATGGCCTCCCGGAAGCCTGGTGCCGGAAAACTATATTTACCAGCATTCCTTGGACAGCCGGAACAGCCAATCACGGGCCGAGTTTTCAAGAATTACATTTACCAGCACGCACTGTAACCCTAGCCCTTACCGCCTTTACAAAAAAGCCTCAAGCCCTAACCCTAAAAATCCTCGAAACCCCTACAGACATAACCCAAAATATTTACCACACTAAACACCTGAAGACCTATGCCTAAAACTCCTAACCCAATAAATTAAGACGTTCAAATCCCAAGCCCACAAAATTAAGACGTTCAAATCCCAAGCCCAAAAAATAGGACTCTCAAAACCTAAACCCAAAAACTAAAACCTAAAAACCCAAAAACCTAAACCCAAAAACGCTCCAAACACTAATCCAAAAAAATAAGACACTCAAAGCACTAACACAAAATATTAAGATGCTCAAAACCCTAACGCAAAAAATTAAGATGCTCCAAACCCTAACCCAAAAAATTAGGACACTCCAAACCCTAACCCTGGAGAACCTAACCTGAAAAAATAAATAAATAAATAAATAAATAAATAAAAATAAAATTTTAAAACCCTAACTCTAAATAATTGACCAAAAAGAAAACCCTAAGACCCTAACCCTAAAAAACCTTTCAACACTACAACCCATAAACTCTAAAACCCTAACACAGTAACCCTGAAAAACTTAAAACCTTAACCCCCAAATCCCTAAAATACTAACCGTTAAAAATCCAAACCTAAACAACTTAAAATCCTAAACATAAACCCTGAGAATACTTACCCTGAAACCCAACCCTAGTGCCCTACCCCTGAAACCTTAAAAGCGTCAATCAATCTTTGGAAAATAACATAGGCTCAGGAGAGGATCTCACTACGCTTACCCTGACTCTGACCCTTACCCTGACCCTAACCCTAACCCTAACCCCTAACCCTAACCCTAACCCTAACCCTAACCCTAACCCTAACCCTAACCCTAACCCTAACCCTAACCCTAACCCTAACCCTAACCCTAACCCTAACCCTAACCCTAACCCTAACCCCTAACCCTACCCCCCTAACACTACCCCTAACCCCCTAATGATAACCCTAGCCCTAACCCTAACGAACCCTAAACCAAAACCCTAACCCTAACCCTAACCCCCTGGCAACCGCACCCCGCACACTTGGTTCCCCCCTCATTTTGGTTCCCCCCCCCCCCCCTTGGGTTCCCCTCAAGCCCCATGGACCCCCTCGGTGCTCCCCGCAAATGCGTCCCCCCGGCAACCGCACCCCGCACACTTGGTTCCCCCCTCATTTTGGTTCCTCCCCCGGTGCGCCCTGCAAATGCGTCCCCCCGGCAACCGCACCCCGCACACTTGGTTCCCCCCTCATTTTGGTTCCCCCCCCGGTGCGCCCCGCAAATGCGTCCCCTCGGCAACCGCACCCCGCACACTTGGTTCCCCCCTCATTTTGGTTCCCCCCCCCCGGTGCGCCCCGCAAATGCGTCCCCCCGGCAACCGCACCCCGCACACTTGGTTCCCCCCTCATTTTGGTTCCCCCCCCCGGTGCGCCCCGCAAATGCGTCCCCCCGGCAACCGCACCCCACACACTTGGTTTTCCCCTCATTTTGGTTCCCCCCAACCCTTGGGGTCCCCCCAAGCCCCATGGACCACACCCCCCTTGGTGCCCCCCCACAATTTTGTACCCCCCGCCGTCCTACCCGTGCCCGCAGCAGCCGCTCGCGTTCCGCCAGTGCCTCCCGCACCCGACGCTGCATCTCGGCCAGGTGGAGGCAGGCGCTGGGGGGGGGGGAATAAATTGGGGGGGGTGCAATTTGGGGGGTTCTGGGGGCATTTGTGGGGCTGGGGGCGCATTTAGGGGGCGGAGGGGACTGGTTCTCATCTGTAGGACTCGGCGTTGAGCCCCCCCGGGGGCAGCTGCAGGGCCAGGATGCCTGGGGGGGTGCGGGGGGGGGCATGTCAGCACCCCCCAGACCGAAACCCCAAAACCGCTGCCGTTGACCCCAAAATCGCCGCCGTTGACCCCAAGGTGGCCGCTGGTGACGCCGGTAGGGCCACCGGGCGCCCCGCGGGCCACTGGGAGCGGAAGACGGGCATGAAGCTGCCGGTGGACGGCGGCCACGCTAAAATGCTAGGTCAGCCGCGGGTTGGGGCTTTGGGGGGGAAACCCCATAGGGTCACAACCCCCCCAAAACCCCCCCGGCCCCATAGAGACCCCCCCCAGCCCCACAGATCCCACCCCAAACCCTGCAGGTGCTCCCCCAAACCCTACAGGTACCTTCTCCAGATGTTCCCCACAACCTCCCAGCCCCACAAGTACAATGTGTCCGGGCGGCGCCGCGCTAAAATGTGTCTGGGCGGCGCCGCGCTTAAATGTGCCCAGGCGGCGCCGTGCTTAAATGTGTCCGGGCGGCGCCGCGCTAAAATGTGTCTGGGCGGCGCCGCGCTTAAATGTGCCCTAACCCTAACCCTAACCCTAACCCTAACCCTGCATTTCCAGGCATGCTCTGGGCACCCAACATGGCCTCCCGGAAGCCTGGTGCCGGAAAACTATATTTACCAGCATTCCTTGGACAGCCGGAACAGCCAATCACGGGCCGAGTTTTCAAGAATTACATTTACCAGCACGCACTGTAACCCTAGCCCTTACCGCCTTTACAAAAAAGCCTCAAGCCCTAACCCTAAAAATCCTCGAAACCCCTACAGACATAACCCAAAATATTTACCACACTAAACACCTGAAGACCTATGCCTAAAACTCCTAACCCAATAAATTAAGACGTTCAAATCCCAAGCCCACAAAATTAAGACGTTCAAATCCCAAGCCCAAAAAATAGGACTCTCAAAACCTAAACCCAAAAACTAAAACCTAAAAACCCAAAAACCTAAACCCAAAAACGCTCCAAACACTAATCCAAAAAAATAAGACACTCAAAGCACTAACACAAAATATTAAGATGCTCAAAACCCTAACGCAAAAAATTAAGATGCTCCAAACCCTAACCCAAAAAATTAGGACACTCCAAACCCTAACCCTGGAGAACCTAACCTGAAAAAATAAATAAATAAATAAATAAATAAATAAAAATAAAATTTTAAAACCCTAACTCTAAATAATTGACCAAAAAGAAAACCCTAAGACCCTAACCCTAAAAAACCTTTCAACACTACAACCCATAAACTCTAAAACCCTAACACAGTAACCCTGAAAAACTTAAAACCTTAACCCCCAAATCCCTAAAATACTAACCGTTAAAAATCCAAACCTAAACAACTTAAAATCCTAAACATAAACCCTGAGAATACTTACCCTGAAACCCAACCCTAGTGCCCTACCCCTGAAACCTTAAAAGCGTCAATCAATCTTTGGAAAATAACATAGGCTCAGGAGAGGATCTCACTACGCTTACCCTGACTCTGACCCTTACCCTGACCCTAACCCTAACCCTAACCCCTAACCCTAACCCTAACCCTAACCCTAACCCTAACCCTAACCCTAACCCTAACCCTAACCCTAACCCTAACCCTAACCCTAACCCTAACCCTAACCCTAACCCTAACCCCTAACCCTACCCCCCTAACACTACCCCTAACCCCCTAATGATAACCCTAGCCCTAACCCTAACGAACCCTAAACCAAAACCCTAACCCTAACCCTAACCCCCTGGCAACCGCACCCCGCACACTTGGTTCCCCCCTCATTTTGGTTCCCCCCCCCCCCCCTTGGGTTCCCCTCAAGCCCCATGGACCCCCTCGGTGCTCCCCGCAAATGCGTCCCCCCGGCAACCGCACCCCGCACACTTGGTTCCCCCCTCATTTTGGTTCCTCCCCCGGTGCGCCCTGCAAATGCGTCCCCCCGGCAACCGCACCCCGCACACTTGGTTCCCCCCTCATTTTGGTTCCCCCCCCGGTGCGCCCCGCAAATGCGTCCCCTCGGCAACCGCACCCCGCACACTTGGTTCCCCCCTCATTTTGGTTCCCCCCCCCGGTGCGCCCCGCAAATGCGTCCCCCCGGCAACCGCACCCCGCACACTTGGTTCCCCCCTCATTTTGGTTCCCCCCCCCGGTGCGCCCCGCAAATGCGTCCCCCCGGCAACCGCACCCCACACACTTGGTTTTCCCCTCATTTTGGTTCCCCCCAACCCTTGGGGTCCCCCCAAGCCCCATGGACCACACCCCCCTTGGTGCCCCCCCACAATTTTGTACCCCCCGCCGTCCTACCCGTGCCCGCAGCAGCCGCTCGCGTTCCGCCAGTGCCTCCCGCACCCGACGCTGCATCTCGGCCAGGTGGAGGCAGGCGCTGGGGGGGGGGGAATAAATTGGGGGGGGTGCAATTTGGGGGGTTCTGGGGGCATTTGTGGGGCTGGGGGCGCATTTAGGGGGCGGAGGGGACTGGTTCTCATCTGTAGGACTCGGCGTTGAGCCCCCCCGGGGGCAGCTGCAGGGCCAGGATGCCTGGGGGGGTGCGGGGGGGGGCATGTCAGCACCCCCCAGACCGAAACCCCAAAACCGCTGCCGTTGACCCCAAAATCGCCGCCGTTGACCCCAAGGTGGCCGCTGGTGACGCCGGTAGGGCCACCGGGCGCCCCGCGGGCCACTGGGAGCGGAAGACGGGCATGAAGCTGCCGGTGGACGGCGGCCACGCTAAAATGCTAGGTCAGCCGCGGGTTGGGGCTTTGGGGGGGAAACCCCATAGGGTCACAACCCCCCCAAAACCCCCCCGGCCCCATAGAGACCCCCCCCAGCCCCACAGATCCCACCCCAAACCCTGCAGGTGCTCCCCCAAACCCTACAGGTACCTTCTCCAGATGTTCCCCACAACCTCCCAGCCCCACAAGTACAATGTGTCCGGGCGGCGCCGCGCTAAAATGTGTCTGGGCGGCGCCGCGCTTAAATGTGCCCAGGCGGCGCCGTGCTTAAATGTGTCCGGGCGGCGCCGCGCTAAAATGTGTCTGGGCGGCGCCGCGCTTAAATGTGCCCTAACCCTAACCCTAACCCTAACCCTAACCCTGCATTTCCAGGCATGCTCTGGGCACCCAACATGGCCTCCCGGAAGCCTGGTGCCGGAAAACTATATTTACCAGCATTCCTTGGACAGCCGGAACAGCCAATCACGGGCCGAGTTTTCAAGAATTACATTTACCAGCACGCACTGTAACCCTAGCCCTTACCGCCTTTACAAAAAAGCCTCAAGCCCTAACCCTAAAAATCCTCGAAACCCCTACAGACATAACCCAAAATATTTACCACACTAAACACCTGAAGACCTATGCCTAAAACTCCTAACCCAATAAATTAAGACGTTCAAATCCCAAGCCCACAAAATTAAGACGTTCAAATCCCAAGCCCAAAAAATAGGACTCTCAAAACCTAAACCCAAAAACTAAAACCTAAAAACCCAAAAACCTAAACCCAAAAACGCTCCAAACACTAATCCAAAAAAATAAGACACTCAAAGCACTAACACAAAATATTAAGATGCTCAAAACCCTAACGCAAAAAATTAAGATGCTCCAAACCCTAACCCAAAAAATTAGGACACTCCAAACCCTAACCCTGGAGAACCTAACCTGAAAAAATAAATAAATAAATAAATAAATAAATAAAAATAAAATTTTAAAACCCTAACTCTAAATAATTGACCAAAAAGAAAACCCTAAGACCCTAACCCTAAAAAACCTTTCAACACTACAACCCATAAACTCTAAAACCCTAACACAGTAACCCTGAAAAACTTAAAACCTTAACCCCCAAATCCCTAAAATACTAACCGTTAAAAATCCAAACCTAAACAACTTAAAATCCTAAACATAAACCCTGAGAATACTTACCCTGAAACCCAACCCTAGTGCCCTACCCCTGAAACCTTAAAAGCGTCAATCAATCTTTGGAAAATAACATAGGCTCAGGAGAGGATCTCACTACGCTTACCCTGACTCTGACCCTTACCCTGACCCTAACCCTAACCCTAACCCCTAACCCTAACCCTAACCCTAACCCTAACCCTAACCCTAACCCTAACCCTAACCCTAACCCTAACCCTAACCCTAACCCTAACCCTAACCCTAACCCTAACCCTAACCCCTAACCCTACCCCCCTAACACTACCCCTAACCCCCTAATGATAACCCTAGCCCTAACCCTAACGAACCCTAAACCAAAACCCTAACCCTAACCCTAACCCCCTGGCAACCGCACCCCGCACACTTGGTTCCCCCCTCATTTTGGTTCCCCCCCCCCCCCCTTGGGTTCCCCTCAAGCCCCATGGACCCCCTCGGTGCTCCCCGCAAATGCGTCCCCCCGGCAACCGCACCCCGCACACTTGGTTCCCCCCTCATTTTGGTTCCTCCCCCGGTGCGCCCTGCAAATGCGTCCCCCCGGCAACCGCACCCCGCACACTTGGTTCCCCCCTCATTTTGGTTCCCCCCCCGGTGCGCCCCGCAAATGCGTCCCCTCGGCAACCGCACCCCGCACACTTGGTTCCCCCCTCATTTTGGTTCCCCCCCCGGTGCGCCCCGCAAATGCGTCCCCCCGGCAACCGCACCCCGCACACTTGGTTCCCCCCTCATTTTGGTTCCCCCCCCGGTGCGCCCCGCAAATGCGTCCCCCCGGCAACCGCACCCCACACACTTGGTTTTCCCCTCATTTTGGTTCCCCCCAACCCTTGGGGTCCCCCCAAGCCCCATGGACCACACCCCCCTTGGTGCCCCCCCACAATTTTGTACCCCCCGCCGTCCTACCCGTGCCCGCAGCAGCCGCTCGCGTTCCGCCAGTGCCTCCCGCACCCGACGCTGCATCTCGGCCAGGTGGAGGCAGGCGCTGGGGGGGGGGGAATAAATTGGGGGGGGTGCAATTTGGGGGGTTCTGGGGGCATTTGTGGGGCTGGGGGCGCATTTAGGGGGCGGAGGGGACTGGTTCTCATCTGTAGGACTCGGCGTTGAGCCCCCCCGGGGGCAGCTGCAGGGCCAGGATGCCTGGGGGGGTGCGGGGGGGGGCATGTCAGCACCCCCCAGACCGAAACCCCAAAACCGCTGCCGTTGACCCCAAAATCGCCGCCGTTGACCCCAAGGTGGCCGCTGGTGACGCCGGTAGGGCCACCGGGCGCCCCGCGGGCCACTGGGAGCGGAAGACGGGCATGAAGCTGCCGGTGGACGGCGGCCACGCTAAAATGCTAGGTCAGCCGCGGGTTGGGGCTTTGGGGGGGAAACCCCATAGGGTCACAACCCCCCCAAAACCCCCCCGGCCCCATAGAGACCCCCCCCAGCCCCACAGATCCCACCCCAAACCCTGCAGGTGCTCCCCCAAACCCTACAGGTACCTTCTCCAGATGTTCCCCACAACCTCCCAGCCCCACAAGTACAATGTGTCCGGGCGGCGCCGCGCTAAAATGTGTCTGGGCGGCGCCGCGCTTAAATGTGCCCAGGCGGCGCCGTGCTTAAATGTGTCCGGGCGGCGCCGCGCTAAAATGTGTCTGGGCGGCGCCGCGCTTAAATGTGCCCTAACCCTAACCCTAACCCTAACCCTAACCCTGCATTTCCAGGCATGCTCTGGGCACCCAACATGGCCTCCCGGAAGCCTGGTGCCGGAAAACTATATTTACCAGCATTCCTTGGACAGCCGGAACAGCCAATCACGGGCCGAGTTTTCAAGAATTACATTTACCAGCACGCACTGTAACCCTAGCCCTTACCGCCTTTACAAAAAAGCCTCAAGCCCTAACCCTAAAAATCCTCGAAACCCCTACAGACATAACCCAAAATATTTACCACACTAAACACCTGAAGACCTATGCCTAAAACTCCTAACCCAATAAATTAAGACGTTCAAATCCCAAGCCCACAAAATTAAGACGTTCAAATCCCAAGCCCAAAAAATAGGACTCTCAAAACCTAAACCCAAAAACTAAAACCTAAAAACCCAAAAACCTAAACCCAAAAACGCTCCAAACACTAATCCAAAAAAATAAGACACTCAAAGCACTAACACAAAATATTAAGATGCTCAAAACCCTAACGCAAAAAATTAAGATGCTCCAAACCCTAACCCAAAAAATTAGGACACTCCAAACCCTAACCCTGGAGAACCTAACCTGAAAAAATAAATAAATAAATAAATAAATAAATAAAAATAAAATTTTAAAACCCTAACTCTAAATAATTGACCAAAAAGAAAACCCTAAGACCCTAACCCTAAAAAACCTTTCAACACTACAACCCATAAACTCTAAAACCCTAACACAGTAACCCTGAAAAACTTAAAACCTTAACCCCCAAATCCCTAAAATACTAACCGTTAAAAATCCAAACCTAAACAACTTAAAATCCTAAACATAAACCCTGAGAATACTTACCCTGAAACCCAACCCTAGTGCCCTACCCCTGAAACCTTAAAAGCGTCAATCAATCTTTGGAAAATAACATAGGCTCAGGAGAGGATCTCACTACGCTTACCCTGACTCTGACCCTTACCCTGACCCTAACCCTAACCCTAACCCCTAACCCTAACCCTAACCCTAACCCTAACCCTAACCCTAACCCTAACCCTAACCCTAACCCTAACCCTAACCCTAACCCTAACCCTAACCCTAACCCTAACCCTAACCCCTAACCCTACCCCCCTAACACTACCCCTAACCCCCTAATGATAACCCTAGCCCTAACCCTAACGAACCCTAAACCAAAACCCTAACCCTAACCCTAACCCCCTGGCAACCGCACCCCGCACACTTGGTTCCCCCCTCATTTTGGTTCCCCCCCCGGTGCGCCCCGCAAATGCGTCCCCTCGGCAACCGCACCCCGCACACTTGGTTCCCCCCTCATTTTGGTTCCCCCCCCCGGTGCGCCCCGCAAATGCGTCCCCCCGGCAACCGCACCCCGCACACTTGGTTCCCCCCTCATTTTGGTTCCCCCCCCCGGTGCGCCCCGCAAATGCGTCCCCCCGGCAACCGCACCCCACACACTTGGTTTTCCCCTCATTTTGGTTCCCCCCAACCCTTGGGGTCCCCCCAAGCCCCATGGACCACACCCCCCTTGGTGCCCCCCCACAATTTTGTACCCCCCGCCGTCCTACCCGTGCCCGCAGCAGCCGCTCGCGTTCCGCCAGTGCCTCCCGCACCCGACGCTGCATCTCGGCCAGGTGGAGGCAGGCGCTGGGGGGGGGGGAATAAATTGGGGGGGGTGCAATTTGGGGGGTTCTGGGGGCATTTGTGGGGCTGGGGGCGCATTTAGGGGGCGGAGGGGACTGGTTCTCATCTGTAGGACTCGGCGTTGAGCCCCCCCGGGGGCAGCTGCAGGGCCAGGATGCCTGGGGGGGTGCGGGGGGGGGCATGTCAGCACCCCCCAGACCGAAACCCCAAAACCGCTGCCGTTGACCCCAAAATCGCCGCCGTTGACCCCAAGGTGGCCGCTGGTGACGCCGGTAGGGCCACCGGGCGCCCCGCGGGCCACTGGGAGCGGAAGACGGGCATGAAGCTGCCGGTGGACGGCGGCCACGCTAAAATGCTAGGTCAGCCGCGGGTTGGGGCTTTGGGGGGGAAACCCCATAGGGTCACAACCCCCCCAAAACCCCCCCGGCCCCATAGAGACCCCCCCCAGCCCCACAGATCCCACCCCAAACCCTGCAGGTGCTCCCCCAAACCCTACAGGTACCTTCTCCAGATGTTCCCCACAACCTCCCAGCCCCACAAGTACAATGTGTCCGGGCGGCGCCGCGCTAAAATGTGTCTGGGCGGCGCCGCGCTTAAATGTGCCCAGGCGGCGCCGTGCTTAAATGTGTCCGGGCGGCGCCGCGCTAAAATGTGTCTGGGCGGCGCCGCGCTTAAATGTGCCCTAACCCTAACCCTAACCCTAACCCTAACCCTAACCCTAACCCTGCATTTCCAGGCATGCTCTGGGCACCCAACATGGCCTCCCGGAAGCCTGGTGCCGGAAAACTATATTTACCAGCATTCCTTGGACAGCCGGAACAGCCAATCACGGGCCGAGTTTTCAAGAATTACATTTACCAGCACGCACTGTAACCCTAGCCCTTACCGCCTTTACAAAAAAGCCTCAAGCCCTAACCCTAAAAATCCTCGAAACCCCTACAGACATAACCCAAAATATTTACCACACTAAACACCTGAAGACCTATGCCTAAAACTCCTAACCCAATAAATTAAGACGTTCAAATCCCAAGCCCACAAAATTAAGACGTTCAAATCCCAAGCCCAAAAAATAGGACTCTCAAAACCTAAACCCAAAAACTAAAACCTAAAAACCCAAAAACCTAAACCCAAAAACGCTCCAAACACTAATCCAAAAAAATAAGACACTCAAAGCACTAACACAAAATATTAAGATGCTCAAAACCCTAACGCAAAAAATTAAGATGCTCCAAACCCTAACCCAAAAAATTAGGACACTCCAAACCCTAACCCTGGAGAACCTAACCTGAAAAAATAAATAAATAAATAAATAAATAAATAAAAATAAAATTTTAAAACCCTAACTCTAAATAATTGACCAAAAAGAAAACCCTAAGACCCTAACCCTAAAAAACCTTTCAACACTACAACCCATAAACTCTAAAACCCTAACACAGTAACCCTGAAAAACTTAAAACCTTAACCCCCAAATCCCTAAAATACTAACCGTTAAAAATCCAAACCTAAACAACTTAAAATCCTAAACATAAACCCTGAGAATACTTACCCTGAAACCCAACCCTAGTGCCCTACCCCTGAAACCTTAAAAGCGTCAATCAATCTTTGGAAAATAACATAGGCTCAGGAGAGGATCTCACTACGCTTACCCTGACTCTGACCCTTACCCTGACCCTAACCCTAACCCTAACCCCTAACCCTAACCCTAACCCTAACCCTAACCCTAACCCTAACCCTAACCCTAACCCTAACCCTAACCCTAACCCTAACCCTAACCCTAACCCTAACCCTAACCCTAACCCTAACCCTAACCCCTAACCCTACCCCCCTAACACTACCCCTAACCCCCTAATGATAACCCTAGCCCTAACCCTAACGAACCCTAAACCAAAACCCTAACCCTAACCCTAACCCCCTGGCAACCGCACCCCGCACACTTGGTTCCCCCCTCATTTTGGTTCCCCCCCTGGTGCGCCCCGCAAATGCGTCCCCTCGGCAACCGCACCCCGCACACTTGGTTCCCCCCTCATTTTGGTTCCCCCCCCCGGTGCGCCCCGCAAATGCGTCCCCCCGGCAACCGCACCCCGCACACTTGGTTCCCCCCTCATTTTGGTTCCCCCCCCCGGTGCGCCCCGCAAATGCGTCCCCCCGGCAACCGCACCCCACACACTTGGTTTTCCCCTCATTTTGGTTCCCCCCAACCCTTGGGGTCCCCCCAAGCCCCATGGACCACACCCCCCTTGGTGCCCCCCCACAATTTTGTACCCCCCGCCGTCCTACCCGTGCCCGCAGCAGCCGCTCGCGTTCCGCCAGTGCCTCCCGCACCCGACGCTGCATCTCGGCCAGGTGGAGGCAGGCGCTGGGGGGGGGGGAATAAATTGGGGGGGGTGCAATTTGGGGGGTTCTGGGGGCATTTGTGGGGCTGGGGGCGCATTTAGGGGGCGGAGGGGACTGGTTCTCATCTGTAGGACTCGGCGTTGAGCCCCCCCGGGGGCAGCTGCAGGGCCAGGATGCCTGGGGGGGTGCGGGGGGGGGCATGTCAGCACCCCCCAGACCGAAACCCCAAAACCGCTGCCGTTGACCCCAAAATCGCCGCCGTTGACCCCAAGGTGGCCGCTGGTGACGCCGGTAGGGCCACCGGGCGCCCCGCGGGCCACTGGGAGCGGAAGACGGGCATGAAGCTGCCGGTGGACGGCGGCCACGCTAAAATGCTAGGTCAGCCGCGGGTTGGGGCTTTGGGGGGGAAACCCCATAGGGTCACAACCCCCCCAAAACCCCCCCGGCCCCATAGAGACCCCCCCCAGCCCCACAGATCCCACCCCAAACCCTGCAGGTGCTCCCCCAAACCCTACAGGTACCTTCTCCAGATGTTCCCCACAACCTCCCAGCCCCACAAGTACAATGTGTCCGGGCGGCGCCGCGCTAAAATGTGTCTGGGCGGCGCCGCGCTTAAATGTGCCCAGGCGGCGCCGTGCTTAAATGTGTCCGGGCGGCGCCGCGCTAAAATGTGTCTGGGCGGCGCCGCGCTTAAATGTGCCCTAACCCTAACCCTAACCCTAACCCTAACCCTGCATTTCCAGGCATGCTCTGGGCACCCAACATGGCCTCCCGGAAGCCTGGTGCCGGAAAACTATATTTACCAGCATTCCTTGGACAGCCGGAACAGCCAATCACGGGCCGAGTTTTCAAGAATTACATTTACCAGCACGCACTGTAACCCTAGCCCTTACCGCCTTTACAAAAAAGCCTCAAGCCCTAACCCTAAAAATCCTCGAAACCCCTACAGACATAACCCAAAATATTTACCACACTAAACACCTGAAGACCTATGCCTAAAACTCCTAACCCAATAAATTAAGACGTTCAAATCCCAAGCCCACAAAATTAAGACGTTCAAATCCCAAGCCCAAAAAATAGGACTCTCAAAACCTAAACCCAAAAACTAAAACCTAAAAACCCAAAAACCTAAACCCAAAAACGCTCCAAACACTAATCCAAAAAAATAAGACACTCAAAGCACTAACACAAAATATTAAGATGCTCAAAACCCTAACGCAAAAAATTAAGATGCTCCAAACCCTAACCCAAAAAATTAGGACACTCCAAACCCTAACCCTGGAGAACCTAACCTGAAAAAATAAATAAATAAATAAATAAATAAATAAAAATAAAATTTTAAAACCCTAACTCTAAATAATTGACCAAAAAGAAAACCCTAAGACCCTAACCCTAAAAAACCTTTCAACACTACAACCCATAAACTCTAAAACCCTAACACAGTAACCCTGAAAAACTTAAAACCTTAACCCCCAAATCCCTAAAATACTAACCGTTAAAAATCCAAACCTAAACAACTTAAAATCCTAAACATAAACCCTGAGAATACTTACCCTGAAACCCAACCCTAGTGCCCTACCCCTGAAACCTTAAAAGCGTCAATCAATCTTTGGAAAATAACATAGGCTCAGGAGAGGATCTCACTACGCTTACCCTGACTCTGACCCTTACCCTGACCCTAACCCTAACCCTAACCCCTAACCCTAACCCTAACCCTAACCCTAACCCTAACCCTAACCCTAACCCTAACCCTAACCCTAACCCTAACCCTAACCCTAACCCTAACCCTAACCCCTAACCCTACCCCCCTAACACTACCCCTAACCCCCTAATGATAACCCTAGCCCTAACCCTAACGAACCCTAAACCAAAACCCTAACCCTAACCCTAACCCCCTGGCAACCGCACCCCGCACACTTGGTTCCCCCCTCATTTTGGTTCCCCCCCCGGTGCGCCCCGCAAATGCGTCCCCTCGGCAACCGCACCCCGCACACTTGGTTCCCCCCTCATTTTGGTTCCCCCCCCCGGTGCGCCCCGCAAATGCGTCCCCCCGGCAACCGCACCCCGCACACTTGGTTCCCCCCTCATTTTGGTTCCCCCCCCCGGTGCGCCCCGCAAATGCGTCCCCCCGGCAACCGCACCCCACACACTTGGTTTTCCCCTCATTTTGGTTCCCCCCAACCCTTGGGGTCCCCCCAAGCCCCATGGACCACACCCCCCTTGGTGCCCCCCCACAATTTTGTACCCCCCGCCGTCCTACCCGTGCCCGCAGCAGCCGCTCGCGTTCCGCCAGTGCCTCCCGCACCCGACGCTGCATCTCGGCCAGGTGGAGGCAGGCGCTG